>NW_028261395.1:2139565-2227065 GCF_051295495.1 Thamnophis sirtalis
ACAACTGGGATATAAATGACAGTCAAATACAAATGAATCATATTCAAAATTCACAAAAATTATAACAATTAAAAGTTTTGAAATTTCTTGCTTTATTTATATAACATTGAGTGTTGCTGAGGCTTTTGTGTTACTATTTTATTATTTGTCTATTTTAAAAAGGGATAGGAAACTCTTCGCCTTCAAAAGAAAGCTAGTAATACTACTAAACCTCTACTCACTAACAACTCAAGCAGTGCTTGGACCAATAGACTGAGAGGAAACTGCGCTAGAAAGGCAGAAAGGAGCATTTAAGACAGTGTTTCTCAACCTTGGCAACTTGAGGATGTCCGGACTTCAACTCCCAGAATTCCCCAGCCAGCATTCGCTTGCTAAGGTTGAGAAACACTGATTTAAGAAGTTTTACTCTCAGTCTTGGACCAATCAGGCTTTGAGAATACCCACATGTGGGTATTCTTCCACTGGAAAAATAAATCTATGTCCAACAATATATTTTGGATTGTTACATCTTGCATAGAAATGCTATGAACCGTACAAATCTATTCTTTCTTCATCTAACATAAAAATGAAAGGTAATAATTGTGTTGACACCTTGAAAATGGTTGCTGGATTTGTAAAAAGACTATGCCTATATTCTTGTTTTATCCTAACTTATCACACACAGGGCTAACAAAACTGTCAGCGTAAATCTCACACTAGCTGAAAAGTGTGATTCTGAGACTGATTTATATAAATCTCTTTCTGTAAAATTTGAACACAAGTAATAGCCAACATTGTAGCAATAGAATACTAGAAAATAAAAAATATGATCAGTTTGCCCTTTATTAATATTGATTGGAAGAAAAATAATTTAGACCACTTCTTGAAGTTTATAATCATTCAGTGAAATACCTTTGACTGATATGTGAGTGGAGAAAATGGAAAAAGTTGTCTTTTGCCTATATATATTTTGTGTAAAAAGCAATAGATACATAGAATTTTTAAAGGTCTGATTTTTCCCCAATGCTAATATAATAAGCCATATCCAAGAACTTTAAAACATGAAAGGTTATTGTACCTTTCTTAAGAGATAGTAAGGACCATAAGCTGATTTTTAGACTCTGTTTTGTTTGACATGGCAAACTGTTTCTATTTTAGGTTGTTGTCTGATTCCGTACTAGCTAAAAGTAATGTTTTATTCATTACAAGAAATGGAAAATTTGGCAAGAACTAAGATTCTTATGTCAGTGGTTTTATTTAGCTTTCTCCTATATCAATGACAAGATAAATTATCAGAAAGCAATCCTTTACCATTATGGTATTTATTCATATTGTGCTAAAGGTTTAAGACTATAAAAGTAATTATACAATTGTTTTGCAATTCAT
This sequence comes from Thamnophis sirtalis, assembly GCF_051295495.1. Taxonomy (NCBI): domain Eukaryota; kingdom Metazoa; phylum Chordata; class Lepidosauria; order Squamata; family Natricidae; genus Thamnophis; species Thamnophis sirtalis. The sequence continues at coordinate 2,140,931 of NW_028261395.1, forward strand.
CCATTGTTTGTGGTGCTGTATGTATTATTTAAACATTTGATAAGTACATATAATGATCCACTGATGCTTTTATTTTTTATCTCATTCAAATGAACATTAACCCTCTTAGTCTGTTGAGTTGCTTCAAGAATATTCCAATATGTGTTTTTCCTCCACTTTATATTAAGTAGCCTAACTATGAGTTATTAAGATAATGAATATGTCCTTTTTCCCTTGATTACAATAATTAGTAATTATAGTTATATAACTATATGACATTGATAAAAAAAATTACCTGTTTAGGTTTATGTTTAAGACTCCATTATTTTGTCATTGATCCAAGAGGGTCTTAATAATCTCACTGAAAACTAGAGCACAGGTAACAAACTTGATCACGTCATGTGACATATCGTGACGCATTGCAATGTTTATTGCCTTTTCGGAGCTGGGATGAGCATGGCCAGTACGTGACATATCTGGCCCGCGAGCCACCAGTTTGACACCTCTGCTGTAGAAAGATGGCATTGCTCATTAATTATCAAAAAGCAGAAATCATGTTGCTTTCCAAAAGTACCAGGAGTGAAAGGTGACATATATGACATAGAGCAAGTGAATTTTTTTAATTATCTAAGTTCTTTTTTCAGGCTTCTAAAAGAAAAGTGCTTATGTTTATTATTCCTTTCCTGTGACACAAAAGAAGTGCAGCTGCAGCACTTTTACTTCATTAAATGCATGGAAGCAACGTTGTTCCTGTTGCCATCAAATGATTTGCTGCAGAATTAGTTACACAGTTATTGTACGATGTGCCCTTAAGTGCTTATGCCAACTTCAAAAAGCACAACACAATTTCTTAAGATGTGTTTTTTTTTTTGAAACCCTGGATATGTTACTAATGCAAGCTTGAGCCAAGCTACTTAGAATTGAAGCCAATGTTTGGCTAGTAATTTTATTTGTTCAGATAGGGTTTAACTTGGCTCCTCTCCTTAATACCATTTGACAATTATAGGCCTAAGTGATGGACGAGTATTATATGTAATCTGCCTCCCACCCAAACATCTATTATTCTTAGAATTTGAGAAGGCTAAAGCTGTTATTAAACAGTGGATTTGAGTTTCAGAGCAATTTAAGTTAAAATTTAATAAAGTTAAACATATTAAGTTTATTAAATTGAAACTGATAAATTAATCAAAGAATCAGAGATGCTTTCCAGCTGCTTACTTATATTCATGTGACCCAAGTTTCACTGGGTATTCTTTAGTTCCCTCTTCAATGTTTTCTACTCGGCATTTCTAGGGGGCAGATAGCATAATACCTTAGATGCCCAGAAGCCATGTCCATGTGCACCAAGCGAGATTTGGCCCCATCTCGTCTCTTCAGCCTGAGACATAAAATCAGGATCTCCACACTATCCAATTTAGCCTTAAGTGGCAATGTACAACTCCGTATTATCAATTGTATAGTATTATTCATGTATTAATGATATCTCATCCCAAATCTATATTTGACCAATTTCACACAGTTATTAAATAATATGGGAGGGAAGAAGAAAGCCCTGTCATATGACACTCGGCTTTGCTGAATCATGGACTCAACTATTGCTCACAGTTACTAGTGGGAAATGCCTACTCTGATAAGACTAGAGCCATTATAAAACCCTCTTTCTCTCAGGGGATCCAGGGAGACATTATATTTGATAGTACTGAATATTGCCAAAAGTTCTCAAAATATAGGAGCTCTAAAAAGATACATATTCTGACAAATGTCATCCCCCAGAGCAACCAATGCCTTATGTGTCCTACATTCTTGCCAAATGACTACATGAGGAGCAACTCGTCCCACTTCCTGGGTACCTTTTCAAAGTACAATTAGTACTTGAATTACGACAAAAATTGGAACCAGAGTCTTGATTGTTGAGCAAAGCAGTCTAAGTGAAATGCCCATCCGACTGCTTCATTCAGTGACTACAATCCTGATGCTGCCAGTTGCACTTGTTAAATAATCTCCAGAGTCATTACGCAGATTGAGAAAAGTTTCTTGCCAAGTTCCAACTATCTTCCATATACGAAAGGGAATTATTCCAAAAAGCTTCAGGATCATATCTTTGGGATTAGACCTCCATTTCCCCTCTCCTCAGTAGGCAACCCTTTTGCTCTCAAAAGGCTCCCTGGAAAAGGGGCAGAATCTCAGGTCCACATAGACCTGAGATTTCCTCCCAGTTGAAATTTTCTCCCAGGAGATGTTTCTTGCTTTCAAAGGGCTGCCAGGATAGAATCTCGGTTTCATGGCAGATACCAGCGGCTTGCAACCTTCCCTGATGGCTTCCCCCATTGACTTTCTGGGGAAATGAGCAGAGAAGATTGCCAACGACATTCACATGATTGCAGGGTGCTTGGCAACTAATTGTAAATATGAACTGGTTGCTCAGATCATGGTCATATTACCATAGGGTTAGTAGTGCAATGTTTTATGAAGGACTTTATGGGTCGCAAGTCATCCATTCCATACCCTCTGTAATCCCAAAGCATTGTTAAAACAGTTGTAAGTCAAGGACTACCTGTATGGCCATTAATTTGGAGCCCAGAAGGGAGTCACTTGCAGATGCTGAAAAAAGTATCTTGCACTCAATATTGTTGCCTTAGCTTTGTTATTTATTTGCTTGTTCGTTTGCTTAGCTGCCCACTCATTTTCAGTCACTTGAGATGGGTTACAAATAATAAAAAACATAATATAAAGAAGTAAAAACAATACCCCCCCCCTCACCCTTCCCTACAATAGCGGACTCCATCCCATTCTGGTTCATTGGCAAAACCAGGTCTTTTAGGATCTTGCGAAAGTGCCAGAGTGGCAGTCTAATCTTTGCAGTGATGATGTTCCAAAGGGAAGGTACCACCATGGAGAAGGCCCTCCTAGTCCCACCAGATGTATCTTCTTAGGAGAGGGGAGCCACAACATTCCCTTGCTTTCTGCTCTGGTGGGTTGGGTGGATGTAATTTGGATGTTATAAACACCACGGTCCGTAACATCAGGGAAGAGATACTCATCCTGTGGTAGATCGATTCTGCCAAAGAAGAAGTGTAGTTGATGAAGATTCTTGCTGAAACTCAGCTTTCCAAATACTAGTCAAAGATGTGATCCTTTCGTTTGGTATTTTTATTGTTGTTGTTCTTGGATGAATAAAAACATTAAAATGCTTCTAGGTTAAATTTTGGCTAGTGACTTTTTTTTAAGAAGAAAGTTTAGAGGCGGTTGAGGATATTTTGCCCTTGTTTGTAATTGTAACTGAGATAAGACTTGTGTTTGAATTGCAGGAGTTGCTGGGTTTGTTTTGCTACCGATGAGGATGACAGAACAGCGGAATGGGTGAGACCGTGCAGATGTAGAGGGTCCACGAAATGGGTTCACCAAACATGTCTACAGCGTTGGGTGGACGAAAAACAAAGAGGAAACAGCACAGCTCGAGTTGCCTGTCCACAGTGCAATGCAGAATACTTGATAGTGTTTCCAAAGCTAGGTAAGACACATGTATTGACTGAAATAGGTTTTTCCTCCCAAGATTTTAAGTATGAGTCTCTCATAGTTGAACATTTGGATATGGTGTGGGAAGCTTTAGGGTTTTCCATTAACACTTAATATTTATTGTTTTATCCTACATGAGATCTTCAAGTGTGGTTTATGGCATCAGGGAAGAATTATTATTAGACAACAAATCAGTAATGGTATGGTATAAATGTCTTAAGTATAAAAGTTCAGTGACACAGAGATATCTGCTTCCAGTCCATATAAACATTACATGAGTTTTTCTTACAAATCATTTTGCTTAAAATTACATCCTTAATATGCAACTATGCTGAAGAAAAAAAAATCACACAGAAAACTGCCAATTTTAATACATGTAAAATTATTATGGTTGATCACACTGCTAGCCAGATGTTTAGGCTGGATTTGGTATTTTTATTCACCCCTCAAATATTTTCCCCAAGACCAGGGATAGGCAGATATCGCTTGATGGTGTAAAAGATAATGTCACAGAATGTAAGCTGTTCCAAGTAGAACTGCCTTTTGTAATTGAGTTTATTATCATCATTATCCCAAATCAATCCATTGCAGGAAATTCTCTTCATTGAAGGTTACGCATGATAATTATCAGATTTGTCACATGGAAGATCAAAAGGATAAAATTCTCTATCCTTTTTAAATTTTGTTTCAATGCTCTTTTTACTACAATAATTATTTTAACATCCGTAAGATATGTTCTTTAATATTTGTAGGTGATTGTAATTGTGATTATTTTGGCATCTCTACACTAAAAGCATTTTCACCGCGTCCCCCAACATTTCTTTTATCCTTGGAAACAAAATTAGAATGATAAGGATAAAAATAAAATTAAGGAGAAAAACTAGGGTGGAACAATATACCACATATTAACTTGTTTTTCAGATCATGATGCAAGAAGTTAGGTTACTAGTTTAGTGTTTTCAATTTCTCCCATTTTCAGATTAAATTGTTTAAGAATACGTGCATTACAGATGAACAATTGGTTACTTGGAAAAGGCACAATAATGGATTAAAAGTCTGAATATATTATACTTCTGAAGAAAGAAACAATTTTATACCATTATAAAATTTAACTAATAAAACATAACTTTCATTTGCCAGTTGCTCCTTTGTCAACTTAGGATGGTTGCTACAGAATCTCATTTCTTCTTTGCATTATAGGTCCAGTTGTTTATGTCTTGGACTTAGCAGATCGTCTTATCTCAAAAGCCTGTCCGTTTGCTGCGGCTGGGATAATGGTGGGCTCTATCTACTGGACAGCTGTCACCTATGGAGCTGTAACAGTGATGCAGGTTCAGATAATGTTGTAAATGTTAAATTACTGTAGTTGAGCTGGGAACTGCTAAAGATTTGCTGAAGACGCCCTTGAGGAGGGAGGGTAAGAAAGAGAATTCCAAGGCAGGATTGGAAAACCCAATTTACCACACCTAGATCCAGGTTATGTTTCCTTCATCCTTGTGGGGGGTTTGCTCCTTACATTTGTCATTATGATTCTACGGGGAGTTTTCAATTTACAATTGGTTCAACTAATGACCCTTCAAAATAACGATGGGCCTGAAGTTTTTTGGTCCATAAAACATTATGCCACGCTGTCTTCCCATAGTTACATGATTGCATTTTGGGCACTTTGCAATTCATTACAAGCAATTGAGAGCCGAGGTGGCGCAGTGGTTAGGGTGCAGTACGGCAGGCCACTTCAGCTGACTGCTATCTGCAGTTCGGCGGTTCAAATCTCACCGGCTCAAGGTTGACTCAGCCTTCCATCCTTCCGAGGTGGGTGAAATGAGGACCCAGACTGTGGGGGGCGATATGCCGACTCTGTAAACCGCTTAGAGAGGGCTGAAAGCCCTATGAAGCGGTATATAAGTCTAACTGCTATTGCTATTACTAATTGCAACATCCCACAGACAAATGAATGCATTTTGCAACATTTTTTGCCAGCAAAAAACATGTATTCAGAATAACAGTTTCACACTTAAAACCACATAGTTTGCTTATTAGCCATAATGTTTTGCTTAATGACTGCTACAAAAAAATGATGTAAAATGGGGTCCGGTCATGTGAATGCCTCAACTTAAGTGCAGTGATTTATGACTGGAAATCCAGTCCCATAAGACGAATCTTACCTGTATTACTTCAGCAACTGGTAAAGACATTTGTGACAAAGGAAGTGGCAATTGCTCTTGACTAATCTTTAAAAATCTAATCTGGACATGAGACCACCTATAGAAATAAAAGACTCCTATAAATAACATTTGAGAGCCATTCCATTGTTTGGCCCTCTAAAAAAATCCACAAAATAAGGCAGTGTCAAACCTCTATATACTGTTGTTATGAAATCATATGGACATGTTCATGTGTTATTAGGAGTCAAGCTTGACACAGAGATATTTTATATTATCGTATATGAAGGCATTTGTAATTCAGGTTTATCAAACATGAAGGCATTTGTAATTACAGTACATATTTCAAGCAAGTACAACCCAGTTTCTTCATATAGCTAATGTCATTAAAATATTCCTACTAAGAGCAGAACTCTATAACTAAAAAGATTCAGGCTTAATGAGCATTTTTCCAATTTTAATGCCTTAAATAGTTATCTAGATTGATAAGATTCAGATACCAGATTGGTTCTATTCACAGAGCATACTTTGGTTGACAAAGCTACTTGCTGGTGTACTGTTGATTGTATTGTTAATATCGTTGTGCTAAAAGGAAGTGAGGAGGTCACTTTTGTTATGTTTGTTTGATGTATATTTTTGTCACTTTTTAATTTGTTACTTCCCTTCTCTTTCCCTTTTATGTTAGTTTGTATATTAATATTGGATGTTGAAATCTAATAAAGATACAATTACAAAAAAAAATTATGCTGCCAACACAACTTATTAAGATCACGTTGTAATAAATTATAAAACTAGATCTAAATAAATACTTTACAAATAATAAAAATAGATAATTAGTCTTAAATGGTGCTAAATAAAGTTTATCCACATGTCAGTTTCCAATTTTTTTGCTGGCTGGGTAGAGGTGTCCCAGTATAATAGTATAGTATAATGCTATTTGTATTCCCTGGAAGTGATTTGGTATTTTCCAGCTCTTCTGTAATATTTTCTGAATAGATTTGTTCAACTGAAACTATTCTTCTTGCATAATTGAAAAGGGCCAGATCGGGTTAATAACACACTTGATAAAAATTCTTTGAGTAATCCTTTATAAAATGATGTATGCGTTAACAAAAATGAGGTGCTTGTCATAGTTAGGTAGTAATGTTTAGTTTCGCTTTGGTCAGGTTGTGGGTCATAAAGAGGGCCTTGATGTCATGGAGAGGGCAGATCCATTATTCCTGTTAATTGGACTTCCAACCATCCCAGTTATGCTTATATTGGGAAAGATGATCCGCTGGGAGGACTACGTGCTTAGATTGTGGCGAAAGTACTCTAACAAACTGCAGATACTGAACAGCATATTTCCAGGTAATGCTACAAAATCTTAATATCTGGGCTGGGCTTGGTTTCAGTGAGAAAGAATGAAATGGTAGAGAAAATTTCTCTGTCGTTAAGGAAAAGCCTGTCTAGCACAGTTTTTGCTGCTTCTGGTTGAATTCTATCTCAATTGACGAGGTATGTTGAAAAAAACCCAAAATATATACAATAAACTTATTTTGTATAGCATTATTAAAATTCATAGTTTGTTTAATGGAATTTAGTACAAAAATGTAGTATAAAGAATTCTGAACATGAATAAAATTAAAATACTGCATTGAAAAGTTTGTTGCATAAAAATGTATAATGTATATAAATCCTAATATTTAGTTAGGAAATGGTATTTTCCTTCAGGGATTGGATGTCCTGTTCCTCGTATTCCAGCTGAGGCTAACCCTTTAGCAGATCATGTCTCCGCCACTCGTATCCTATGTGGAGCTCTTGTCTTTCCCACAATCGCCACAATAGTGGGAAAATTGATGTTCAGCAGTGTTAATTCTAATCTTCAAAGAACAATTTTGGTAAGATGAAGTTTCCTTGTAGAAGTAAACCTGCAAGATTATAGAAACATTTCTATAATCTCTTTAAACATTTGTCATCTCTTTACGTAATTGTTTTTATACCCCTTCTGCTAAATAATGCTCTGTATAATAAATACCTAAATTCTCATTTTAAAACTGTAAAGAACTGCGTGTAAATATGGATGGTCAGAATGTTCAATGAGCAAGAAGAGGCTGGCAGTTCCCTAATCCGGATGCAGGAGGTGGCTACCAATGGTTACATTCTTGGGCAGAGGTAGAAGACCTGGTTCACATCCTATTTGATTGTACCTGTATAAGAGGATGAATGAGAGACGGGTATCTTGGTCTCCATAGCAAAGGAATGACCCATTGGTATCCCCTTATCAAAACAACTTACCTTACGTGTGGCCAGAATCTGAAAATGACATTTAACACAGCACAGTACTTAAGCAAAATGGTTTGGTTGAGATCTGCATATGTGGGACTGATTGGGGTAGATTGTAGGGGTGACATCGAAATATAATTTTATCACATTTTATATCTTAAATTATTGTATTTTATTCTAATTTCATTTTCAATCATTTTGTCCAATTCCATTTTAAATTGCTTTTATAAAATTTTAGTAATAATTTGTTTGTGGAACTCTGCCCTTTGATATGGCCTAGGGACTAATCAATAAAATAAATAAATAAATCAATAGAGTACATTCTTGGACAATGGCAGATGAACACAAGTGGTTCTTAAGTGGTTTTGATAATGGCTTTTGTGTTGCAATTTTATTTTTGAAAGAATTTTACTTGGATGTTATTGGCAGCAGTTATGCACTTGTAAGCTGTAGGGTAAATAAAGATGGGGTAGACATTTTGTAAATAAACAAGATGGGGGGGGGGGTAAAAATAGGTATCCAGGTTTCCAAAGCCACCCTATTTAACCTGCAGAGATGATTGGATAGGAACCCTACCTCCTGTTACTGGATAATGGTTACCCAACAATGGTGGTTCCTGGTATATGGACAATTACTGAGAATTCTGGAGTTGAGGTCCACTCACCTTCAATTTGCCAAACTGAACCAGATGCAGTTCCTTATTCCTAATTCATTGTTTTGACTAAACAATAGATAGGAAAGTCAGCTTACATAGAGTTGTGCAGGTAGAACCAAGGCTCAGATTCAGTTTAGTGTCTTCTAGATCATAATGGCCAGAACTATGTGTCGTCAAGGTTCAAAATACTTTATATATATAAATGCATAAATTTACAACAGCAGCTTCTGTGCTGCTTGTTATCACTTAAATTACAGTATTCAAAAGTTATTCTTTTATATAATTGCTTTTTCATCAGCTAACTACGTAAATCAAGGCTGCATACAAGCTAGTTAACTGTGGATATCAAGGTTACATGAATTACTGTAATTAGAAATATGACATCCAAATATTATTATGTAACATAATTAAATTTTTATTACTGCTACAGGAAGATAAAGGGGAACTTTAAATGCAAATATATGTTATAAGAGAACTGGAAATAAAATATGTTACTGAAAAACATGGCAAATGAGCAAATGAACATTTCACCCCATCTATTCAATGAAGCCTCGGTCCATCAGTTAGGGAATGTATGAGAAAGAAATTTGGGCAACACATATAGAATTCCCATTAAAATACAGACTAATAAATTAAGAATACAGTTTTCTTATTTAGTTTCCAGGATTCTGTAATCTAATCCCTTCCTGGCATTAAATCTTATTAATAAGACTGAATCTGGCTTCGTGGTGCTGTTAGCAGCTTGACACACACGGAACTTGATGATGTGGAGAAATGCAGCACTTGCTACTGAGAAACGGGGAGGATAGCTGCTGGAAGAATTTTGTCAAAAGGCTTAACCCAAAAGGTGGGATTAAGAGAGCATAAAATGAATAGCATCGCTTGTGAGGCAGCAAAGGAAAGAAAAAGCTGTCTCCTTTGAAGGGCGAGCAGTAAGAGAGCTTTTTGGAATATAAAATCTGAGATTAGTGGGGAAATAAGGCCCCCGGACAGCTTAGAATCTGTGCAGGAAGACTGGACTGAATCCAAGATTAGGCAAAAAGCCACTGTTCAGATTTAAGGTTGAATACTGAAGTGTTCTGAAAACAAATCTGGGAGCAGAGTATTACAAAAAGATCGAAATGGAGGAGATGACATTTGACAGAGATGAAGATATTCAATAAACTGATGAGGTGACAATGACTTTTTTTAAAATTAATTAATTAATTTAATTAATTTTTTTAAAATTAATTTTTAATTTAATTTTTTAATTTTTAATTAACTTTTCCCTGAGGGGACTCAGGGCGGCTCACAATTCAAGGGGAGGGAAGTACAAAACAAGTTATACACATGAGACAATACATCGTTAAAAAAGCACAACAGTCATACAATTCGAGTGGGGTTGAAATCTTTAGCCCAGGCCTGTCGGGACAGCCAGGTTTTAAGGGCTACGCGGAATGTCTGGAGGGTGGTGAGGGTTCGAATCTCCACGGGGAGATCGTTCCAGAGGGTCGGAGCAGCCACCGAGAAGGCTCTCCTCCGGGTAGTTGCCAGTCGACACTGGCCGGCGGATGGAATTCGGAGGAGGCCTAATCTATGGGATCTTATTGGCCTAGTGGAAGTAATTGGCAGTAGGCGGTCTCTCAAGTTTTGGCAACGCTATTCTGGATTAAGCATTTTTAGTTTTGCTAAAAGATGGAAAATGAAACTTCAAAGAATAAAAATATAAACACATTCCATTATGCTCTTGTTCAGCAAAATAAGTGGTAACATTTGGATGAGAGAGAGACACGAAATAAAGTTGAAAGAAATGTTGAACCTGCTGATTTTGAGGGGATGCTGAACTTCCAAGCAGGGAGATCATGCAAGAAATTGACAAATGTGAAGTGAGAAAATGAGATGGGGGGGGGGCAATCATACGCATGAAGTTGCTACCCAGAATTATAGCATAATATTACCCAGGGATTGAGAAATTAGAATCCAAATCTGATTCTCAAGGTTATTTGAACTGGGGGGGGGAGGATTACAGAAAGAACACCTCCCTCCCATTGAATGGATTAAGAAAACCCTTCTAAAGTAATATGTAAAATCAGCATGAAATATTTTTTTTATAAGAGAAACATTTCAGAATAACATTATGATAGGACATTGGTTCCCAAAGTTGGCAACTTTAAGACTTGCGGACTCCAACTCCCAGAATTCTCCAGCCAGCTCTGCTGGCTGGAGAATTCTGGGAGTTGAAGTCCGCAAGTCTTAAAGTTGCCAATTTTGGGAACCACTGTGATAGGGAACGGCATGTTTCCAGTATTTATATAAAACTGCTTTAATTAACCTAACTTCAATGCATATTACAAATGTGTATAAAAAGCCACATTTAAAAAAAAAAGATTGAATTTTATCTGGTAGGCCTTGAATAATTGTCCCCTTTTTATTTTTAGGGTGGAATTGCTTTTGTTGCTATAAAAGGAGCTTTCAAAGTCTACTTCAAACAGCAGCAATATTTGCGACAAGCTCATCGGAAAATTTTAAACTACCCCGAGCAAGAAGGAGCATAAACGACTACAATACGCCTGTCAAGACTCTTACAATCTCACTTCCTATATTCTGCAACGATTCTATTAGTTAGCTACGGGAGCCGAGATTGGATGAGATGCTGCTGCATTTTGTATCTCTCCCCTTTCCACATAAGACTAATAAAAGACTATAATGTCAAGGTGAATCCTACTTAGTTGTTAAGCTTAAGAATGTAATTTGTTTCCATTAATGTGTTTTTCTTTGTGGCAGGAGACATCTGAATCCATTTCTTGTGGGGATATATTGCCTTTTGGGGTTTTTTTGAAACAGCCAAACACTTATGAAGTCAATAAATTATGTGCAGACTGTTTTGAAATATCTTTTGTATGCTCATTGCAGTAAATTCATAACTCTTTGCTAGTCAACCTGCCGAAGTAGCCGACGTTTCTAGAATGTTAAAAATTGAACATGCTTGTTCTTAATAAGCACTTGGAATATTAACGTAATATTTTTTTTTTATTTAAAAGTTTCATCCGATGGTTTACCTTTAGTCCTTGCGTCGTAAGTTGTACTACATACAACTGAGTCGCGTTTGCCTGCTGTGAAATGAAAACAGTGAATCACAATCTGCTTTGTAACCAAGTTGCAATATTGGAGTTATTGCTTTGTACCAATGTACTATGGAATCCCGGTCAAACGATGGATATTATTAGTCCAAGATAAATATAAAAGTTAAGGTTCAAAACCAGGACTGATAACATGCAGCTATATGTAGAAGTATTCTGCATATACTTCCAATAGTATCCAGGAAATTATAAACATAATACAAATTGTATTTACTAGTAGGGCTTTTTAAAATAGAAATTGTTTTCATATTTTACTCGTATGACATCTGGTACTTTACTGGTTTTGTTTTGAGAATGCATTTTCTAAGTCTTTTTGATTTTGATGGAATCTCCCAGCAAATACTTGGAGTAGTGGTACTAGTTCTACGTACGCACACAGGGAAGCCCTTCTCTAGTAAACAAAATGGGTTTCTTAGAACATAAAAGAGTTGAGATTTAGGAATGGTACTTGAGCAATCTTTTTCTCGACAAAAGAAATAAGCATATCAGTGTGAAGTCGTATTTATCTATGTAATCAATTCCTGGGATTACTGGTGGCGTTTGTGTCAGCAGCATTAGAGAACTAGATAATGCTAGATTCAACAGGATTAAATATTCACTGTAAATGGTAGAAACCTATTCTTTTTAAGGATTGCTAAATAATTCTTCATCAGAAATTAAAAGAAAATGGGCTTCATGTTCGTTTGCAATAATGTATGCTAACAAAGTACGATTTTTCTGAAGTGAGCATTATTTTAACGATAGAAATGTACTATTTTAAAATGTATAAAATGTATATTATGACCAACTAGTATTCCGGTATTAAAGTATGTGAAGAAATATAAAGTGTAGAATACTAGTTGTATCTTCTAACTATTGAAAAGAAATACAAGGTTAATTCAGTTGGACTCTGGAATTATTACACCCAGAGAGCGCGCAAGAGAGCTGTATTTGCAAACTGCTGGATTTCTTCTTGGATTTCCAGTCCTTATAAATACTTCGTAAAATTCTTTTGAGGAAAAGTCTTGTGGGTGTGTTATTTCTGGTATAGGCGCTTTGTTACCTGCTGGGTTTTTTTTTTAAAAGATAACACATAGTCTCATAATGTCACCTGGTGCAGTGTGTGGATTTGAAATTTATTCTGTGATTAAACTCCATAAGACTATTCTGTACCTTCTGATTCAAATGTACTGTGAATAATGTGGAATTATTTTCAATTCAGTAGCAAAACCATTATTCTGTTGTGCTGTTTAATGTTTCTGTTGTTGTGATCACATATTGAATTAGATTGAATAAATTTTTTTACATTTAATTGGAGGGCATTAAATATTTTTAACAACAAAAAATAGAACCTCGACGGCCATAATTAACTCTGCTAATAAATAATCTACAAATAGGTTCTCTCAGAACTATTTTGCTATTCACTTTATGACACAACGTTCAGAAGGTTGAGATGCAAATATTCAGAATTATTTTGAATATTTTGCCTTTTATTATTCAGTACAGATCAGGGGTGAAACTCAGCAGGTTCTGGAGAACTGGTAGTGGAAATTTTGAGTAGTTCGGAGAACTGGCAAATACCACCTCTGGCTGACCGTGGGAATGGGGATTTTGCAGTATCCTTCTTCCCCTGCCACGCCCACCAAGCCACGCCTACAGAACCGGTAGTTTAAAAAAAAATGCATTTCACCACTGGTACAGATTCTGGGAAGAGGTTACTATTTTACTTAATTTTGATATGAGTTTTCCATTGTTCTCTTCCCCATTTTTTTTAGCTTAATAGTGCATGTCTAAAGTGAGCAAGCCTTCCATGTTCTGCTTCAGCATGCCATAAACCCATCAATTGCTTGGAGCTGACCCGTTTACTTGAATGGAGGAACCAGCTTTTTTCATACATGAAGGTGAGGAAAACAGGGTTCGGTGTATAATCTTCCACCAAGTGGAATTGGCCAATAACAAATTGCTGAGTTTGAAATTGCTTTCTAATTCTTAGAAATTGCTAAGAATTAGATCTTGCTTGTTTGCTATAAGTATTATTGAGTAGTTCAGTTACATGAAGAAAGCATTATGATTCTTTTTTAATTGAGGATAATATACTGACACAGGTGGCTTTTTGGGAAAAAAATGCTTTTGCCAGTTTTATCTAAATACAAATGACTGTAGTATTTGTATTTAATTTTGAGGTTTTCACTGCTTCCGTGCATCCAGCTTTTACACAGATATGTGGGGCACAACATATCAGTGATGATGAAACAATTTAACTTCCATTTGTTTAACTGAAGTTTCCCCTCCCCGCCCCCTCCTGAAAATTCCATAATGAACAATGAAAACAATACAATGCAATTTTGGGAAAGATGGGTTTATTGTAACAATGTAACTAAAAGGTTCTTCGCGCCTCCCCTGGATTCTGTCTGCACCTCCCCAAGGGAAGTACACCTTAGTTTGCGCAAGGTGGCGCAGTGGTTAAATGCAGCACTGCAGGCTACTGCTAGATCAGCAGGTCAGCGGTTCAAATCTCACCGGCTCAGGGTTGACTCAGCCTTCCATCCTTCCGAGGTGGGTAAAATGAGGACCCAGATTGTTGGGGGCAATATGCTGACTCTCTGTAAACCGCTTAGAGAGGCCTGAAAGGCCTATGAAGCGGTATATAAGTCTACTGCTATTGCTATTGCTAGTTCCGAAACCCCTCATTTATCTAATGCAATTTTATGTGAACCTTTGCTTTACTTACTTTGATGTTATCTCTTATAAGAAGGATATTGTAAGCTTCCCAGTCTACTCTAAATGGTATAATCAGAAAATGTTAATCACCAAGTAACGAATTAAATTTATAGCGAAAGCAAAACATGAACGCTGGAACATGCCTGGTATGCGTCATCTGACTTCGCCTGCTGTTGTAGTTAAGTCAACACTAGTTTTAATTAAGATCCTCTGTAAATAATTGAGAGCAGTTATGCACATTCATCCTGACTGCATTATGAAGGGACTATATACACTGTCAAGGCAACATTATTGTAAAGTAATAATCGTTTCGATAGAACAGCAGGAAGGCGTTAGCAAAACAATTTTTACGAGCGGTTCTACGCCTTGCTGCATCAAAAATGTTTAGATTGCTGTTTTTAATCTGTCGGTTAATTAAAGGCTTCTTGAGAGAGTAGAAGGACCTAAACAGATGCCTTCTGCTGGTGCTTTTGTTCAGTAAGCCTTTGGAAGGCGTTGCCTTAATTTCTGTCATCATAGCACGGAGCAGGGATAGGCCTAGTGATGCACAGGATATTAAATGTGTTCCTAGACGGTTCTACCACAAAACGGCGGTAGACTAAAGCGCACTCGACGAAAGCGCGTACCTGACGTCATCACAGCGCGACAAAAACATCACGCTGTGAGCGGTAAAGTTAAAATTAACGTGAAAACCTTACCCTAACCCCCCCAAACCTAAACCTAGCGCTAAACCTAACGCTAACCCTTAACCTAACCCTAACGCTTAACGTAACCCTAAACCTAACCCTTAACCTAAACCTAAACCTTACCTTTACGTGAATCGGCGTGCTTTAAAAGCGCTTTTTAAAGCGCCCTTTTTTCTCCGCGGTCGTATTTGTCGCGCTGCTGATGACGTCAGGTACGCGCTTTAATCGGGCGCGCTTTAGTGGACCGCGGTTTTGTCGTGCCACATTCCTAGACACCTACCTTGGCATCTCTGGATTCCCTCCTACACTAGTTTCAATATTGTTTTAGATTCTTAATTAAAAGCAATAACTGGGCAACAGGGCAAACTCAGAAGCTGACATCTTAATTTCTAGACAGTCCCCGACATATCCCCCAGTATAATTGTTTAAAATAATGGTGGAAGAGCCCAACTTGTTTTGGAGTGTCGTGTCTGAAAGAAAACAACAACAAAAGAGAAGTTGGATACTAGTTTTCCTGAAGGTGATGAAAGAATCTCACCTGCTTACCATCTGCCTAATGTGTAATTGGGGCACGGCCTGCCTGTACAGTCAGCACTTTTATGAGAACTCTAAATACGACATGGGTGTTTCCCCACAAACTACCAAATATTCCATTTTGGGACAAGCAATATCCAAACTGCAAATGGCAAAACAAATCATAGACAGGAGGGAAAAGGATAAAACTCGTGGTTAAATAAATCCAGATTCTTCTATCCTTTGAGATTTGACCTTCATTCATTCTGTATTTATCAAATTATATCCAGCTACGTCTTTTGTATTGGTTATTTCTCCATTGGCTACATTTATTCAGCACCCATTAATCTTGATTCATCTTATTGTTTGACATGCGTGTCTTTAGTTACAGTCTACATTACATATGTTGCAAATATTGCACGAGAATCCTCAAGGGGAAAACAACTCAAGAAGCGTGGGAAATTTTGAAAAACGGGATTACAAAAGCCCAGTCTAGCACAATACCAATGAAGAAGAAAAATAACAGCTCCCAAAAGAAACCAGCATGGCTGCATAAAGAACTCTCTGACAAATTGAAAGACAAAAAGATAAGTATAAAAAGTGGAAAGGGGGAGACATAACTACGGCAGAATATCAGCAAATAGCCCGAGCCTGTAAAGATGAAGTAAGGAATGCTAAGGGTCACAATGAAGAAAGGCTTGCCACAAAAGTAAAAAATAACAAAAGCTGCTTCCAACGTGTTAAAAACAAGAAAAACGTTAAGGAAACAATTGGTCCATTGCTGGGAGAAAGTGGCAAGAAGGTGACAACAGGGAGAAAGCAGAACTATTTAACTCAAAGGGATAAAACAGTCCAACCTATCAAAAACAGCACCACAAAAATCAGATTAGGAACACACATTGAAATAGGGAAGAAAATGGTAAGTGAGCACCTGTCTACCCTAGATGAGTTCAAATCACCAGGACTGGATGGATTACACCCCAGGTTCTGAAGGAACTGGCAGACGAGATCTCAGAACCACTGAACTATATCTTTCAGAGATCCTGGAGCACCGGGGAACTGCCAGAGGACTGGAAAAGAACTGATGTGGTTCCCATCTTCAAAAAAGGGGGAAAAATAGATCCAGGAAACTTTAGATCTATCAGCCTGACCTCAATACCAGGAAAGATTCTGGAAAAGATAATCAAGCAACAAATTAGCGAACACCTAGAAGTAAACAAAATAATAGCTAAAAGCCAACATGGGTCTGTCAAAAACAGATCATGCCAGACTAATCTTATTGCATTCTTTGACAAAGTGACAAAATTAGTGGACCAGAGGAATGCCGTCGATATAGTTTACTTAGACTTCAGTAAGGCATTTGATAAGGTAGACCATAACCTACTACTAGATAAAGTAGAAGAATGTGGGTTGGACAGCATCACCACCAGATGGATTCGTAACTGGCTGACCAACCGCACTCAACGTGTAGTCCTCAATGGAACTGCATCTACATGGAGGGAAGTATGCAGTGGAGTATCCCAAGGCTCTGTTTTAGGTCCAATACTCTTCAACATCTTCATCAATGATTTGGATGAGGGAATAAATGGGGAACTCATCAAATTTGCAGATGACACCAATCTGGCAGGAATAGCCAACACTCCAGAAGACAGGCTTAAGATACAGAAGGATCTGGACAAACCTGAACATTGGGCACTATCTAATAAAATGAAATTCAATGGTGAACTGGGAATGTCTAGTTTAATGAAAAGAAGGACTAGGGGAGACATGATAGCAGTCTTCCAATATCTCAGGGGTTGCCACAAAGAAGAGGGAGTCAAACTATTCTCCAAGGCATCTGAGGGTAGAACAGTTACTGATCAACAAAATCACTTTCCATCAGTTCTAAAGGTTTTGTTCAGTAGCAGTTGATGCTAGAAAATTGTTACATCAATACATCAATACCAGCTGCTTAAATTCCAGAAAATAAATCCATATTGAACATAGCAACAATTATTATATGCACATGGCACAAAGGCTTATCAAAATTTAGATACACCCACTTGTCAAATCAAGAATTGAATATCTCCATAGACTGGTTTCATGTACAACACATGGACCTACGACAATTATCTTCACATTTGATTATAACAGCTTGATATTATTTTTTTGTTGCGTGACAAAAATCAGTGTGGGTTAAACCCGTGCCGATTTACCATTCAGGACCAAGTTTATTGATACTGTGTGGTGTGCAGCATACTTAAAGAAGATTAACAATGTGGCCAGGGGAAAGCTAAGATAATGTGCTGTTCAGCCTATGACTGCAGCAATGGCTATTTCACAAGTAGAAGACATAATTTAAACCCCACATTGAACATATAATTACTGAAAGATGTGTGGGAAGTCAGGGGTTTGCACAACATGAAAAAGTTATTTGTTTTGAACAAAACAACTGCATTTCAGGAATTCATTTGGAGCCAACCAGAACTGAGCTGAATACTTGGTTCCAGATTTGGGACAAAATAAAATCCAGGCAGGATGAATAAGCAAAGAACTAACATCATATCAACCCCCTTCCCTTCTCTCATTCTCTCAACAATTGCTGGCGTGGTTTATCCATTATCTCACCCGCCCTTGAAGCTTCTGGTTCCTCTGTCCCTCCTTTCAATCACTACCACCAATGTCAAAGTGTAGCACATACTGCTCTCCATTTCCTATCTCCTGCCTTGGATCCGACCACTCTGAAACCCAAACCAGATCTTTGATACACACAAAGGATTGTGCATGAATTCTACATTTCTGTTTGGAAATAACCCAGCCTCCCTTTTTATTAAATACGTCAGATGTTGTTGCAGGGCAATTCCTGTCAGCCCCCCGTCATCCTAACTAATGGGGTGGCTTGCTAGAAATTGATTTTCAACATCTTGATTTATACCTTGGGCAGTTACTCAATGAGACTCTTGCAGGAGTGCCTCAATTAAATTTGCAGAAGGAAAACCTACAGCATTTAACAGATGAAACAAAGAGCTACGTATGTGGTGCTCAAGTAAAGTAAGACCAACATTTGCTTAGCTTCCTACCAGAGGTGGGTTCCTACCAGTTCGCACCTATTCGGTAGAACCGGTTCGTCAAATCTACCGAACCGGTTAGAAGAGGTTCCACCAGTGGACCCGGAAAGCAGGCCACAGCTACAGATGAGGTTCCAAACATTTTTGAATCTCACCACTGGCAAGGATCTTGTAACTTGATAGCTTTTAAGACTTGCATGCTTCGATGCCAGTGTTTCTGAATAGCTACTTGGACCGACCTAAGTACTAATTCATAATTTCATATCTGGTCACATGGGCGGCAAGCCACTCCCATTCGGTCACATGGGTGGCAAGCCACTCCCATGAAGGAGGCCACACCCACAGAGTAGGTTCCAACAATTTTTGAAACTCACCACTGCTTCCTACCTTCTACTGTTTTCATGGGTTTTTTTTGGCCAAAGCTCTGTTGCTTCCTTGCATCTAAAATGATTTTCAAGAATATCTGGCCACTCTCTCTGTTCCTATGAACTAGATGTTCTCAACATTGAGGATGCCTTCATAGCAATAGAGTTATTTAATGCAGTGAATATGATATAGGCCTGGGCCTTCCTACTGAGGGAACGGATGCAGTCATCTCACAATGCATTGCATCGAAGGCAACCCCCCCACTGCCCCTATTGGAGTGGTGCTCATGGGGCAGCTGAGTCTCCACCAGTGACGTCCAGGCAGGGGAGGAAGGGCCTCACTACTGTCATCATGAAAAGGGGAAAAAAATGTAGGTTTTTCTGTGGGTTCTGCAGCCTCCAAAATCTCAGAATGGGCATGCTTTTGACAAGATATGTTGTCGTTGTGCCACCCAAAATGCCCTATCTTCTTTGACATGCATGTCATAGGTTCGCCGTCACTGGTGTAACCCAATGTGTTTCAAACTCACTATGTTAACATGTGTGGATCCTCTAGCCAGCATGCTGGGTGAGTTGAAAGTCCATACATCTTAATGTTGCCAAGTTTTTTAAAAAGGTGTAACCTACCTCACAGGATTAATATTATAAGAAAAGGTAGGAGAGAGTATCACATATGCTGCCTTGGCTCTCTTGAGAAAGTTGATATATAAATCAATAGTGTATTTACTGCTATATAACCATCAGGGGTGGGTTGCTAATCCCGTTCCAACCGGTTCAGTTGGAACGGGGCCGGTGGCGTCCTCGTGCTCGCGCGCAGTTCGCACATGCGTCTTAGCGCCTGCGCGATGCTCCAGCTGCTCGCGGAGACTCGCCCAGGCGCTGTATGTGCCATCCAGCTGCTCGCGTAGAATCATGCAAGCGCTGTATGTGCCATGCGCCTGCGTGGAAGCGCAGAAGTCTTCAAAGACCGGTAAGGAGCGCGGGCGGGCGGGTGGGCCCTTCGCCGTTCCCGGAAGTTACTTACTTCTGGGTTCGCCGACCAACCGTTTCGCGGGGACCGCTGCGAACCGGTTGAAACCCACCCCTGATAACCATGCAGAATTGCCACGTGCAAGTTACAAAACATTTTCAGATATGATGGTCTTTATTATTTTCAATAATAGCATTCTTAAAACTGTCCATGGGAAAATTTTATACATGCTGATCTGTTAAAATAATATCTCTTTGATATGCGGTGTGATATTGAGAGATAATCAATAGAATTTATCTTATTTAAATATTAGCTTTTCATTTTTCCCCCACTAGTAAGCTGGTAATAGATATACAATTATTACTCAGGGGTGAAATCTAGCAGGTTCTGGAGAACCAGTAGCAGAAATTTTGAGTAGTTTGGAGAACCAGCAGTGAAAATTTTGAGTAGTTTGGAGAACCGGCAAATGCCACCTCTGGTTGACCCCAGAGTAGGGTGGGAATGGAGATTTTACAGTATCCTTCCCCTGCCACGCCCACCAAGCCACACCCTGCCCACCAAGCCACGCCCACATAACCAGTAGTAAAAAAAAATGAATTTCACCACTGCTGTTACTCCAAGATTTTCACAGCATTTCGGAGCATTATTTGCTGGAGAGATAAACTTATTTCAGAGACAGCATCTCGCTTGATGATTAAAGTACCTTTGCAAGTGTAATCTACATTTTCTTTGCAGTAGGGCTAAGGAATTTTAGCCTTCCTGAGATTATCAGCCCAACTCCCCAAATTACTGACCATTGGGCTGCGCTGGATGAGACCAATGAAAACTAAGAGTCCAATATCATTTTTGGAGCGATGAAAGGTTTCCACCTTCTCCTATACCGCTCTACATGGGGCTGCCCTTGAAGATTGTTCGAAGACTCCAATTAGTCCAGAATGCAGCCGCGCGAGCGATTGTGGGTGCACCAAGGTACACCCACGTTACACCTATCCTCCGCGAGCTGCACTAGCTACCTATTAGTCTCCGAATCCGCTTCAAGGTGCTGGTCGCTACCTATAAAGCCCTACATGGCATCGGACCTGGGTACCTGAGAGACCGCCTCCTGCCGATTACCTCTCTCAGACCAATTAGATCGCACAGGTTGGGTCTCCTCCGGATTCCATCTGCCAGCCAATGTCGGCTGGCGACTCCCCGGGGGAGAGCCTTCTCTGTTGCAGCTCCGGCCCTCTGGAACGAGCTCCCTGTTGAGATCCGGACCCTCACTACCCTCCCGGCCTTCCGCAAAGCCACCAAGTCCTGGCTGTTCCAGAAGGCTGGGGGGAGCTGAGAAGCATTTACCTCCACGGAAATTGTGAATGTTGGTTCTGTTTTTAATATGTTGTCTTTGTCTCGTTTCTCCCCTTTCCCTTGTCTTTTGTGAGCCGCCCGGAGTCCTCCGGGAGTGGGCGGCATACAAGACAAATAAATAAATAATAAATAAATAAAGAGACAAACAAATGAGCACCAGGTATTTTGGAATACAATTCTCCTACTCCCTGACTAGTGGTTATACCAGTTTGGGTGTGGGATATAATTGCATCCAATTCACAGCAGGAAGTGTATGCTAGTTCCAATAAACATTTCTTATAAACAATTCCTTAGAGGGAGAAAATATTTTTATTAGTGAAATAAATCACATAATCCGCTTGCAGAGTTTTGCCTAAAAAATCAGTCCTGGGTGGGCAGATTTCTCCTGACCCCCAGAATAAGGTTGGTATTTTCCCTAAAACAATAATAAAACTAAGCCGCTTATGCTTTATTTCCTAGTACTTCTATAACCCCAGTTGATAATGGGTGGTGTCAAAAACAAACCATTAATAAACCACAGATTTGAACTCAGGTTAGAAACCAGACGGAATTTAACTATGCAGTGTTCATTTAGTGGGGTGTGTTGCATCTGATGCTACCACACCAAACTAATCTTATGTCATCATCAAGATTAGGCATTTAAAGTTTAATTTTAAAGTTTAATTAAGAGGAGCAAGCCTGATGATTATCAATTAGAATTTAATAGAAGAAACCTGAGCTACATCCAAGCTATGTAAGCAGAAAAAAAGATGGCTTTTTTTAATCTGCAGAAGTCATACTGAGCAATTGTCGGCCTCAGCAAGAGCCCCAAGTTGTCAGCTGGGACAATTGATAAACTCCACACTTTAGCCTCTGAAAATGAGGGAGAGAATGGTGAGGAGGAGGAAGGTAGTTCAATACCTCTAATGCAAGTAACTTAAGTTGTCATGGTGGCATCACGTGACGTATTGTGACTTCCCCCGCCTCCTCGCTAAACCGGGTGTGGCTAGCGCGTGACGCATCTGGCCTGCGGGGGGGGCCGCGAGTTGGACAGCCCTGCTCTAATGCAAACCACTTCTCTCCAATAGTGTGTAGCCTGTTCCTTTTTCGGCATCTTGTTACTTTGAGAATTTGCACAGGCAGACAAGTACATAATCTGAAACCACTGGTGGGTTTCAAAATTTTTTTGAACCTACTCTGTGGGTGTGGCCTCCTTTGTGGGAGTGGCTTGCCGGCCATGTGACCTGGTGGGAGTGGCTTGCCGGCCATGTGTTTTCTTTCTTTCTTTCTTTCTCTCCTTCCTTTTGTCTCTCTGTCCCTTTTTCCTTTTTTTCTTTCATCTCTCTCTTTTTCTTTCTTTTTTCTTTCTTCCTTTCTTTCTCTTTCTCTCTCTGTGTGAGTCTGTGTGTGTGTGTGTGTGTGTCAGTGGTGGGTTTCAAAAAATTTCGGAACCTCTTCTGTAGGTGTGGCCTGCTTTCTGGTGGAACCTCTTCTAACCGGTTCGGTAGATTTGACGAACCGGTTCTACCGAACTGGTGCGAACTGGTAGGAACCCACCTCTGTCAGAAACCCTTCTGACACTCAATGGAATCAAGATCATTATGGGAACATTATAGTCCCTTCGGGTGAATTGAGACTAGAACATTCAGAATTCTTGCTAGTATGGGAGAAGGTAGATAGATGATAGATAGATAGATAGATAGATAGATAGATAGATAGATAGATAGATAGATAGATAGATAGATAAGGTAGATAGATAGATAAGGTAGATAGATAGATAGATAGGTAGGTAGGTAGGTAGGTAGGTAGGTAGGTAGGTAGGTAGGTAGGTAGGTAGGTAGATAGATAGATAGATAGAGTAGATAGATAGATAGATAGATAGAAGGATAGATAGATAGATAGATAGATAGAGTAGATAGATAGATAGATAGATAGAAGGATAGATAGATAGATAGATAGATAGATAGATAGATAGATGATAGATAGATGATAGATAGATAGATAGATATAGATAGATAGATAGAAGGATAGATAGATAGATAGATAGATTAGGTAGATAGATAGATAGATAGATAGATAGATAGATAGATAGATAGATAGATAGATAGAAGGATAGATAGATAGAGATAGATAGATGATAGATAGATAGATAGAGATAGATAGATAGATAGATGATAGATAGATAGATAGATAGATGATAGATAGATAGATAGATAGATAGATAGATAGATAGATAGATAGATAGATAGATAGAGATAGAGATATATAGATATATAGATATATAGATATATAGATATGATAGTCCCTTCGGGTGAATTGACACTAGAACATTCAGAATTCTTGCTAGTATGGGAGAAGGTGATTTATAGATATAGAGATAGATAGAGATAGATAGATAGATAGAGATAGATAGATAGATAGATAGATAGATAGATAGATAGATAGATAGATAGATAGATAGATAGATAGATATAGATATAGATAGAGATAGATATTTTACAGAGGCTCACTTACCTGGAAAGAATGATTGTTAGTCATTTATTTAGGTCAAGATGTGAAGGGTTTACATTCCAGCCGTCTGACAATCTTCATTTTATTGCCTTGCTTTGAAAACCCAGCCCCTTAATCGTACTGACAGATTTCCAATCAGACGGAAGATTTAAGAAAAAAACGAGGAGTGGGATGCGAAGTGTGTCAAGCTAGAGGGGGGTTTGAAGGTCTTGGTGAGGGGGGGGTAACATCCTTCAAATAGAAGTTGAGTGAAATTTGGGTCTTCTTCTGGATTGTTGGCTCCTGCTCAAAAAGCCACGGCTAAAGGCGGCCTTCGCATAAAGTCATCCTCCCTTCCAAATAAAATGAAACAAACTCTTTGACACATCAAATTGCAGCTCATATTCCCTGTTTAACTGTAACCTTTGGTTTATAGCAGGGGTAGTCAACCTTTTTATACCTACCGCCCACTTTTGTATCTCTGTGTCAGCCTCTGCTTTGCTGCTGCTTCGGCTGCCATTGAAACGGGGAGGGAGGGCATGGTATTTGGGAGGGGTTTACTAATTGTGCTGGAGGAAGATTCTGGAATTCTGCTGCCTGTCGGACTGCGCATGCGGAGGAGGTTTCCCGCCAAGGCCAGCGGCACCGACATTCCATCTTGGTGATGCCTTTCGAAGTTATCTTGCACCTGACACTTGGGAGAATTATGATTGGACTGGGACTATGATGCCAAGGGGTGGGGAATGGGTTATTTTATATATCACTCGCTTTCGCGCCTAAATAATCAGTCTTCGCTTTGCTACGCTTCTGATCATTTATAATTAGTAAAAGGACACTTGATTTCTATCAATGGAGTCTTGTGGTTTCCTTTCCTAATTACTCAATGAAGGAGTGCTGACACTCTGTTAGTAGTAAAATTTTCTAACCGCCCATCGGTTCCACAGTAACGGTGATTTATAAAGTAGGGAAGTCAATTAAATTAAAAAAAAGGAAAGTGCTTCAGTATTGGACGAAACCCCGTACCGCCCACCATGAAAGCTGGAACGCCCACAAGTGGGCGGTAAGGACCAGGTTGACTACCACTGGTTTATAGGTAGTCCTTGACTTAACATTTGTTTAGTTACTGTTCGAAATTACAAAGGCACTGGAAACACTTGAGTGTTTTTCACACAACTGTTACAGCATCTCCAAGGTCACGTGATCAGGAGACTTTGGCAACTGGCATGAATTTATGATGGTTGCAGTGTCTGGGGGGGGGGGGGTCATGTGATCGCCTTTTGCAATCTCCCCAACAAGCAAAGTCAAGAGGCGAGGCAGATACGACCATGTTATTAACTCAACAACTGCAGTGATTCACTTAACAATGGTGTAAACCCTTGCTTAGTCGTAGAAATTTGGGGGCTCAATTGTGGACATAAATCAAGGATTATCTGTATTTGCATAGACATATACTATATACCTTTACCTGGGGGGAGGTGTCGTCATGATGTTATTTTGTTTAATCCCGAAATTTCTTGGCTTTGACACACTTCAACTCCAAAGGGAAAAAAAATGTGTATTTTAAAAAAATAACTGGAATAAAAGGATTAACGACTTCCTTTGATACGTGTGTAGTGTGAGCCCAGTCAAAATTCCCCCCCAAAAATGTATGTTTTGGAAAGCAATTGTTAAAATATTATTATTTAAAGCTGGCATAATTAGAAAAACCTTAGCATCACCTCCTGTATTCCTAAAACGGCCTCCTCAATCCAGCAAATCAGACTGGCAACCACGTTATTAATCAAAACAATCTTAAGAAATCCAGACAAGGTATTCAGATTGTTTTATTATTAAGAGTATGACAAGCACTCCGCCATACTGTGTCAACATGCACCCAGGTTTTAAATCAACTTTTTTAAAACAGCACTTGCAAAAATTACAGTTGTTTTAGTCATTATTTATGATTACATACATTTTGTTAATGAGCACTAGAACTGATTTAACACTATAAACTAAAGTAATCTGTTATTGCTTGTCGACACTGCAGCTTTGTATCTACGAGAGAGAATTCACTGAATGCCTGAGTTATCAAACTGCATTGTGTTATCAAATGCAAACTATAAAATGCTGGAGAACACTTAAATATACCTGCTAGGGAATATCATCTATTCCTACTACAAGGGCGTGCCAAGTTCGTTATCTTTCTAACGTAGCCCTAAATCTCGCCATTGCCATTTTATCATACCTTTGGCTGGAGCCCAGATCATGTGGCTTCCCAGATATAACTAAAACTATAATTCTCAGGAACATAACTGTAATTCAGCAGGGTCAAAGGTGAGGGATAAAAGCAGCAGAGTTTATGTAGAGATGTTATTAATTTCTTTTATTTCTTTTTTTTCTCAATAGATTGTAGACTGTGTTTGTTAAAAATCTACACCGTGTACGGGTTCTGGGAAGTCGGGGGGGGGGGGGAAGGAGGAGGGGGGTCGGGGTGGAGGGTGGAGGGATATATATTAGGCTAGACACGATGTGTTAGATCTCAATGCAATGTGACTTCACATGTATACTGTTTTTCTCTTAATTTTTCTCTTTAAAAATAGGATAAGCCAAATACATTAACATATAGTGGAAATACACCGAGGGGAGGAAGAGTAGGAAAGAAGAAAGATGGGTAGAGAGGGATGGGAGAGAGGATGGGAGGGAGGGTGAGAAGGAAGGGAGGGAGTGGATCGGGAGAGAGGAGTGGTAGAGGGGGAGGGGAAGTAGGGTAGAGGGGGATGATGGAGGGAAGATAGAAAGTTGGAGGGAGGTCGAAGAAAGAGTTGTATGGAGAATGGAAGAGGTATATTGGGCTTTTATTTTCTGGGGCATTGTCGACAAGAGGAATTGATGCAATTATTGTTTAATACTGTATGGTGTATACCTGTGAGTGTATGAAATATATATATATATATATAAAAAGAAAGAAGCAGGGTTTAGTAATGTTTTGAAGGGGAACATGGTCTTCCATTCTACAATTGAGCAAAAATCCAATAAATGGATATAGATCGAGTGACAAGAGGCTGCTTTCGAGAATCCCTCAACTGATCGCCTCCTGCAAAATTAAAGATGATTTTTAAAAAGGGGACTTTGATTAGGCAGAAATGGTGGCTGATGAGAGACAAACTAGCCAATTGTTGTACGTCCACTGAGACCCCTTTGCATTTAGGGATCAATCTCTCGTGCGTTCCTGCCCAAGATTCCAGATTGAGTACTTCCAAAGATAAGATTCAGTCTGAAAAATGGGCCAATATTATGTCAGAAAAAGATGTTTTGTCCACGTTGTAGCCCCAATATTTAGTGTTGTAATAAAGATCATCCCCTATATTTAACTTGGATGCAAGCCATGTTATATTTGGGACATAAATGAATTTCCATGCTTTTTTCATGCTTGTAACTTCTGGTATAAAGAGAGTAAAGATGTATGACTGTGGAAGTAATAACTACAATGTTTTAAAATATTCGCGACCCATTAGGAATGACACTTTATTCTAAAATCTTATTTTCATTGCAGGAGTAACTGACAGTTCTTGGCCTCTCTGCAAGCTTAAATATCCCTCCCACATCCGTTTTAAATTTATAGTACAGGCAGTTCTTGGTTAAAAACTATGGCAAGAAAGGTCGTAAACTGGGCCAAAACTCACTCAACAACTATCTTGCGTAGCAATGAAAATTTTGGGGCCCAATTGTGGTCATAAGTTGAAGACTATCTGTATGAATTTCTACCTTTAAAAAACCCCTCACATAATACATATAAATTTTAACTAATTTTACAAATATATATAGCAGTAGAAATGGGATATTGGGCAACGACAAAGAGAAACTTTGTTAGGCAAATGTAGAGATTATAGAGGTGAAGGTAAATTACAAATAATCCTTGACTTACAACGATAATTGGGACCAGGATATTGGTCACTAAGTGATGCAGTTGTAAACTGAGACATCATATGACATCATCGCTTAGCAATTACAATCCTGGCAATTATCCTCTTTCCAAGTCATTCTATCCTTGGTTCCTTCGAGACTGTCTAAAATCTTTTCCATTTTAGCCACCTGCACCCTTGTCATCACCATATTAATTTTATTGATTTGATCTTTATCCCACCTTTAGTTTTTTAATTTTAGTGAAATAGTGATCGCGTATTAAAAAAAAAAACCCTGCTCACTGATGTTTGAAATGTAGCTCCTGCCCAAGATGCTTGAGGATCAACTGTGGCCTTTGGCCTGGGAAAAAATGGTACCCCCAGTCTAAAAAGGATCCAGTTTCTGGAATACTGGCCTAGATCCTTAATAAAACTTGGAACTAAAACATCTGTCTGACATTGACCTGGGATATGATGTCTGAAGAGTCTTCCTTGCAGAGAGAGTGAAGGCTTCTGGTAGAACTTACAAGGGGGTGAGAGAGATGTGCTGTATCTCCTAATGGCTGATGGGCTTCCTGAGTGGGTGTTTATTGAGTGGTGAATCTCTGAACGACGTCAAATATTTTTGATCTGCCCAGCAACCCCAGAACTACACGACTCGCAGGCTGTATGCTACACTCCGGGTAGCTGGAGCCGTTCCCCATTAAGGGCCAGTTGGTCTCGCCACCCTGCGTTCCAAGACTCCTTACACCCTGTGCCTTGCCCCTCCAGCTGACCTTCACCTCTCCGTTTCTGGACTGGGTGGAACTAAAAGGGCAGAAAAAAAAACACAAAGTGGCCCTTTCCTTCTCATCATGCTCTTGGGCTTTGCAACTTAAAAAAAAAGGGGGGGGGGAATCTCAAAGCAATAGCAATAGCAGTTAGACTTATATACCGCTTCATAGGGCTTTCAGCAGATGAGAATCACCAAAACAGGCCCAATTATAGGTGTTGTCTTTTCATTGCAATATAGAACTCAGGAGGGCAGTAAATTGGTCATTCTTGTCTCAAAATGTGACTAGAATTAGTCCCAGTAACAAGAAAGTTGTACAAATTTGTACAGTCATTCTAGGACAGGCTCCTACCACCTTAACACTCTCCAGTTGTGATAGGATTATGATTGTCAGAATTTTCACTAAGTATTACCAAACTCCCTGGGACTCCCGAGAGTAATCATGCAATGCAAAGACACCCGAAGATACTAAATTGGGAAGAAAACTATATAAAAAGAGAAATCTTTATACGGATTTTACCATAAATGTTGTTGCATGTTTTTTTCATGCTTTGTGAGTAAAAATAATTGGATACAATTATGTTTAGCATTATTTGTTGGATAACTGGATAACTATTCTTCTACAGATTTAATGGGGGGGTCCACAAGACGACATGGATCTTGAAGGCTCTATCCAGCCCCACTTAGATGGAACGGGTGATGTGAATTTTAATGCTGTATTTTTAATTTTATTTCTATTTTTAAATTGAAATGTTTCTTGTCTGTGGTGAGCCGCCCAGAGTCCCCTGGGAGTGGGCGGCATACAAATTCTAATAAACTTGAAACTTGAAACTATAGCTGTGTAGATACCCTTGTTCTAATAAGCAGCAAACAGAATTGTGTTCGCATTCACATTCCAAATGACCTCTTGCCAATAGACTTCAGAGCACTGATAAACCCTCTATGTAGCTTCAACAAACTGCCATTTGTTACAGTGGGAAGGGAGCACCTGACAGATGCCATCAGATCAGCTTATAGTTTGTTTTGATGTTAAGTAACAATGCTCCGATCTTGTACCTCCTTGTACCTTCAAAGAAGAATCTTTGAAGCTTACAGTTAAAATGCTCCTAGTTGGAATGTACATCTTCTTGAGTAACAAAATGATGAACCTCCCAGGCATTCAAGTATATGGTGTAAGAATATGCTGTCATTTTCAGATTAACCCCTCAAGGTGAAATATAATAATTATATAGCACTTCAGTTTAAGTCTATGAACTCTCTTTAGTTATTTTTCTACATTAGTGTAAACTGCTCTATTGTTTCTTCCGGAAGATGTCACGTACATTTTACAATAAATAAGGCATCAGTGGAATTAATCATAACGAAAGCATATAAGTGGCGTAACTCTAATGATACACACATTCTAGTCTCATCTTTTAAAGCCTTTAATATTTGAGTGTTAAGAGCCTCGTGTCTAATGACCTAATACTGAAATCAGGGGAATGAACTTGGAAAGTTAGCATGAACTGCAATAACCTACTGCCGTTGGAAATACAAATGCCATTTCACTCTCCAGCCTCAAATTAGCACCTGATCTTTCTCCATCTGCTTTTGGTGGCAAAACTACTCAAAAACTACTGCTTCATTAATATATTTTTTTAGTTTGACAATTCAAATACTAATTCCGTTTATACTCGTTTCCGGTTTGTTTTGCAGAATCGCCTCCCCTTCTTTCCTCAAAATCAATCGGCAAATGGTTGCTACTTTGAATCATAAATAACAAATTACACAGTGCTGTTTCCAAGTCGTCTCTGACAAAGGACCATAAATGGAGGCTGCCGATTACGGTCACTTGCTGTGACAGTCGCAAAGCAGGCCACAGGCCTAATGTTACTCTTTTTTATGGCAGTAGTTAAGAGAAGTACTGTGGTCATTAAGCAAAGCAGGGTTTCTTATGGCCAGTTTTACAACAGAGTATTGTGAAACGCAGCCGCGTGACCCTGGGATGCGGTAAACGCAGCATGTTGTCCGACATCTGCAGCTCAGTCACATGACTGTGAAGGGCGCCTGACTGCCAGGACTTCAAATTTGGGTGGTAACTTCTCTTTCTCGGGACAGCTTAACTTTTGAACGGTCAATTAAGCGACAGGTTGTAAGTCAAAGATGACTGAAGTGCTACATAAAAGGGATGCAGGCTAAGATTGTAGGCTGCATTTGAAATACTGAGATCTCTTGAGCAGATGAATGTGCACGAACGCTGTAATTGTGCATTAATTCCCACTTTCTATTCCTAGAAAGAGCTCTGTGTGGCATGGGAGGGAGGGAGGGGGAGAGGGAGGGAGGGGGAGAGAGGGAGGGAGGGAGGGAGGGAGAGAGAGAGAGAGAGAGAGAGGGAGGCTGATCGTGCTAGGTGACCACACTTGACGTTCATACAGTATGCAGGGAATCTAGGCAAATATTAAAATTGTGAGTTTCTGATAAAGGAGGAGTGTTTGCCTACATTACAATTTACATAACTACCAAGAATTATTGATGGCCTTTTAAGAAGATACAGTACACCCAAATCTCGTTCGACTTGTCCTAAAACAGTACATGACAAATGGAAGGGGGGAAAAAAATAGCCATAGTAATTTTATTTAGAAGTCAAAGAAACATTATCAGTGCAACCTTAAGAAAATGTAAAATTTATAAAGATAAAGTAACGCTCTTGGCAAGGAAAACAAGGCTACCCAAGTGTTTCCAGCATTTTACTAGTCTGTATATAAAATCTTCTCAAACAGATATAAAGATTAAAACTATTTTGACTTTTCTAATAACGCTTCCAAGATATTTGTTAATTTTTTTTCTCCCCTTTTCCACTGATTTTTACATAGAATCTAAATGGCTGCTTCCAAGAATCTTTTATTTTTTTAATGGTATCACTCCATGCTTCCCTTAAAAACATCAATATGGCCTTTTAATAATATTTTCTTTCTTATACAGTAAAATATGCTTCCAAAACAGTTGATCTTTGTTTAAAAAAGTAATGATTTGCAAGTGGAAGATCAGACTGGTATGGAAACTTCTTCACAATCCATGCAAACTAAACTTTTAAAGGGCCACATTATTGTAAAATATACCATTTACCTACACAGATCTTCATATATACCACTTAATTTTAGTTTCTGGTAGTGGCTCTATGACAAACACATAACATATGACTAGAGCATACTTGCTTAAACTTGCTGTATCCCTATTGCAGCATTGATGCTGGATGAACCTAGAAGGAATCAGGAATCCTGGAGCACTTGTCCTCAAGGACAAGGTCTTTGTCCATTATGAAAAGCCACTGAAGGCATATTATAAATCCTCTTCCAGTTCTTCATCCAGCAAGATTCTTCACAGTTTTGCGGCCATGAAATTGATATGAGGTTTCACCAGAGGGAAAAGTGGTAGGCTGCGTTTGAACTCAGTCATGTTTTCAATCACAATCGGCTGTAAAGGAAACATTTTTACAAAGATAGCCATTGAGAACCAAGCATGCTCCGACTGATACGTTGCACAAGACAGGCAGAATCACTGAGAGCTGAAAAAGGCACAGGTTTCAACTGCAAAACTGTCATTAAAAAGCCAACCCAGAAATCAGAATTCAAATTCTTCTCAAATAGGATGGTGTATTCTATTGTAAAAAAGTTCAACGCAACAATAAGGTGAAAACTGCAGTCAAAAACACTCCATGTGCCAATGTGGGTGAAATTAAGTTCTATGTAAAATGTACAATATTACTACCAAAAGATGGATTTGAGTCAACCAGGAAATCAGCTCAAGAGAAATTGCTGACAGTTTAGAATGGCCAACGGAGAAGCTGACTATCAGCATTTGAATGAATTAACAAGCAAATGCTAAAAAAGGGATTTTAAACAAGCTGAAATCCAACAGTGCTCAATTAAGGCAAACATAAATTATCTATTGCATTAAACTCACTGTACTGTCATAGACTTAGTTACCTAATCAGTGTAAATACGTGGACTGGTTCTGCTTGTTTTTTAGTTGCTTCTACGTTTGGGTGACCTGATCGACTTTTGTCAAGATTGTCTGGTAGGAATTGATTCTTGTGCTTCTTGTAAATTTATGCTTGTTGTTTAGCGATATCATCTAATCAACTTGCTTTCTATCGTCCTCTTTTTGATTATTTCCATTTTTCCATGGTTCTCTCCAATGATTCTTGCCTGCCCGAATGAAGCGGTCACTTCATCTGATACTGAATACTGAATCTTTGGGGACCCCCCTTTCCACAGCAGGGACAGAATCAAACAGGGTGTGTGGGAATCGGCAAGATATCTAAATGACCTGATCTCCCCAAAACAGAGAATAGCTTTCTTCAGAGCCAGATTTAACATCCTTCCTTCAGCACTCCTCCAGGGCAGGTATAAGAGAACACCTATAGCCGAACGCGTTTGTATATGTGGTAAAGGAGAAGTGGAAGATAATTCACATGTTCTATTACACTGCGAGCTACACAGAGCTTGTAGGTCTGCACATATTCCCCCCTTACTAGAGAGATTGCCAGGGAGGGCAGACAATTTTTATCTAGGCTTCCTCCTCCAGGACACTAACCCGGTTACCACGTCTGCAGTGGTAAAGTTCTGTGCTGCTGCAATGTCCATAAGAAAAAAATTGGCTACAGAAGTATAGCTGTCACCTTGTTCCAATTATTTGGACCTACCTTTAACAATCTTTGGACCATAATGTTATTATCCACTTTTAATGTCGATACTTTTAATTATACTTTAATGTTAGTATTTTTAATATAGTGTAAAGACAAATGTACATTGCTCGCTCTGACCGTAATAAAGATCTAAACTTACTTACTTTGGGGACCTCAAGATTTCTAAGGTCTATTCACAATTTGTAATGGTCTATGTAATCAAAAGCCTCTATATCCATGATGGCGAACCTAAGGAGCGTGTGCCACAGGTGGCATGTGGAGCCATTTCTGAGGGCATGTGAGGTGTTGCTCTGGTAGCTCCAACACACATGCGTGTGCTGGCCAGCTGATTTTCGGCTGTTTTTTTGCCCTCCGGAGGCTTCAGGGAAGCTTCCTGAAGCCCCTAGAGCAGTGTTTCTCAACCTTGGCAACTTGAAGACGTCCGGACTTCAACTCCCAGAATTCCCCAGACAGCTTCGCTGTCTGGGGAATTCTAGGAGTTGAAGTCCGGACATCTTCAAGTTGCCAAGGTTGAGAAACACTGCTCTAGAGGGCGAAAAACCGTCCAACGCGCAAACCGGAAGTTCAGGAAATGCAACTGTTTAATAATTCAAACATTATTTAGAACTGCACAAACCAGACGGCATTTTGAGCATTTCTCTGTTAGAAATAGTCATGAAAATATCCTTTTTTTTTTACCTGTGGCAGTGGTGGTGCTGGTGTTAGACTTACGTCATTTTGGCTTGGAAATTCTCCTACAACAGGACCTGTTTAATGATAATATTAATAATAAATATTTTAAAGACTACTAAAGAACTCCATAACATATATTTAAAAGATAAAAGGTATGCGTTGCTTCCTTCTACTTGAAAATTTGAAGATTTTTATCAAAGTAACAGTCACTAAGGATGGTTGCCTGCTTAAACTCATATGATGCAAGTGTCTGAGGGCAATGTGTAATATAGCAGAATATCTTTCGAAAGGAGGCAAACACAAGTCTTTCGCTACTGAACCTGTTGATAACAGGATACTGTTGACAAAACGGTGCATGGATATTTCTAGTTCTGAATTGTGACCAGATTGTGGCAGAACTTAAGGAAAGGATTTTGTAATCAAATTCCAAACTGAATTTCTAGTTAGAGCTGGAAACTTCAAGAAAACCTTTTTCTGCCAGCCGCTCACAGTTCAGAGATGTGCCAGGGCAGTCATGCTAATGTAATTTCACAATTCAACGTGAGTACTTTACAAACAGTAATGTTGAATCGCTGTTTCCTATTCTGACTTCTACAGAAGCACTCTACAGCATTCACCACTGATAACAACTCAGCTACAACAGATCACAGCTGGTCTAACTTGGGCAATAACCAATTCTACAAAATATGGTTGCTACTTTCACCTTATAATTATTTCCATGTATATAAATGGATTGTAAGTGGTACATTTCAATGCAATTGGTTCTTTCACTGTGACATTTATAATGTAAGTGTCATTCATGTAAATCAATGGATATATTTCTATTCATCCATTAAAGGTCACATGACAGGAGCCAAGGTGGTGCAGTGGTTAAATGCAGCACTGCAGGCTACTTCAGCTGACTGCAGTTCTGCAGTTCGGCTGTTCAAATCCCACCGGCTCAAGGTTGACTCAGCCTTCCATCCTTCCGAGGTGGGTGAAATGAGGACCCGGATTGTTGTTGGGGGCGATATGCTGACTCTGTAAACCGCTTAGAGAGGGCTGAAAGCCCTATGAAGCAGTATATAAGTCTAACTGCTATTGCTATTGCTCTGCAATACAACAATCTTTAGGGGACAACTTGAATAGAGGCCATTTGTGAGGAAATACATGCATTTAGTACTTACAGGAATTCATTTCCCTTGCTAGTACATGGACCGATATTTTGTGCCTTCTTTGGGCATCTACTGCCAACAATTCCTAGGTGCAAATAAATTAGGGTTAATTATTCCTGTAAAAATCAAGAAAAAAATCCATCTTTGCAATGAGAAGAAATCATGGAAATGAGCTAAACCAAACCCTGCAGCAAAGGGTTTTCGAGAAATATTAATGCTAAATCAAATCAAATCAAATTTATTTAACTACGGTAAATGACCAACCAGGTAAAAAAGAAAAAGGAAATAATGACTGAATACGATTAAAGCAGTATAACAGTAACATAAAACATTTTTAAAATAGACTTAAAACCAGAGAATGAATAAAATAATAATGTGTAAAACGTAAGATAAAATAATGGGATAAAATACAAATAACAGAGTCGGTCCAAAATTAGGACATATTATGTCTTCTTATGGAAACTTCTGCAGAAAGAAATTTAGCAATTCTACTGCTAACGGTGGGGTTTGGGTCTATGAGTAGGACCCAGACAGCCTTTTCCTCATTGAACAATCCTAGGCTTTTGTCATATGATCTTAAATTGCCACAATCTTTATAAAACTGCCAAGTACATTATATCTTAGTATTACAAATATGTCTTTTAATAATAATTTAACCAGAACCTAGATCAACTTACCTTATAAAACTGCACTATATTATCCTTAGTAAGGGTTTTGAGATATGCCACTTCAGTGTTATCTGGACAACAAAGTTAACAAATTTAGTATACACAAAATATGTAAGTTTGATGTGTGCAACGTCAGGTTTCCATGTCTAACGAATCTTTTAAAATCTTCCAACCTGGTTCCCATTGCCCTAACTGCTGGCAGAGAATGTAATGTTTTAAATGGATAACCTTGCTTTTTAACACTTCAGTCTAACTGTTCAGTCTATCTGATGTTACCGAATCTGGCAATAAAACATCTGCAAGAAAACCACTAAGCTCAGACAGAACCAAGGACCCCAGAGTTAGGCCCTGGGCTACAGGTATTCCATCGGTAATACTTCAGTCTATCCACATTATCTATGCCCTGCATGGTTTTATAAACCTCAATCCTGTCACTCTTTTATCCTTCATTCCACACTAAACAACCTCAATTGCAGTATGGAAGCTGTAGGCCAGTAAATATTTTTATCATTCCCCTCTTGCATGATTTCTGTAATAATTCAGAATTGTACAAAATGTTCAAAGGGTAAAATAGTAACATTTCACACCATTTCACAGTGCTTTACAGCCCTCTCTAAGCAGTTCACAGTGCCACCACGGCTCATAATTCCAGTGTTGAGACTGTCACTAATTTTAAAACTATAATAGGAATTATCATGGAAGGTGAGATTTCAGTTGATCTCCAATATTCTTGCTTCCAATTGGCTCATGGTAAGCTCAGTTTTTTTTATTCTTACCTCTATCAAAGTTATATTGCTGGGAAATGATTTCATCCCAATACTTTGCACACTCGGCAGATAGTTTCTTTGGTTTGTCAAGGCGGCGAATGGCTAAAGCCTGGATGTGTTTCTGGAAAGCTTCTTCAGACATATCTTCTATGGATTTCTCCATGGTTTTTAAAAAGGCTTCCACCCTGCTTTCTAGGTAGTGTGGCGGCTTTTCTGATTGGATGATGAACCGCAGACCTTGGACACCATTAGCCCTCCGGGGACCACTGAACACAATGTAACCTGGGGTGGGGGGAAGTCAACGTATCAGCAATTATTTATTTATTTAATTTATTAGTTAGACTTATATACCGCTTCATAGGGCTTTCAGCCCTCTCTAAGCGGTTTATAGAGTCAGCATATCGCCCCCACAGTCTGGGTCCTCATTTCACCCACCTCGGAAGGATGGAAGGCTGAGTCAACCTTTGAGCCGGTGAGATTTGAACCGCTGAACTGCAGATAGCAGTCAGCTGAAGTGGCCTGCAGTACTGCACCCTAACCACTGCGCCACCTCGGCTCATCTCATCATCTCATTGCAATCTCTTACCATTCTTTTTGTCAAGAAAAAAAAGGCTTCAATTTCTTTTCTTGTATCCTGACCTTTAATTAATTTTTTAATTTAACATTGAATTTGAGCATAACTTTTGTAAAATAGCTATTGAAGTCAAACTGTTAACTGGACTTCTGGTGAGATGGTGGCACGGGAGATTGCATTTATGTGCGCTCCAAGTGATAATTTTAAATTTTATTCTATATATATTGGTAGGAGTTGGTTTTTTTTTTTTATGAAGCACACAGCATCATTATCAGCCGTGGTTTGACTGTGACAAGCTAAATTTACTGCAGAAGTATGAGTTTGGAGGCAAACCAATATGGTACTTCTAGACTGTTTTCCAGAACCACCATTGATAATAGAAGGATCTTCTGACTTATAATTGATGTTAAAAAATATTGTGGGGGGAAAATAGGAGGAAGAAGGAATATTTTGTATGTTGGCGCAGTGGTTAAATGCAGCACTGCAGGCTACTGCTAGATCAGCAGTTCGGCGGTTCAAATCTCACCGGCTCAGGGTTGACTCAGCCTTCCATCCTTCCGAGGTGGGTAAAATGAGGACCCAGATTGTTGGGGGCAATATGCTGACTCTCTGTAAACCGCTTAGAGAGGGCTGAAAGCCCTATGAAGCGGTAGATAAGTCTACTGCTATTGCTATTGCTATATTGTTGCATTGACAAAGTAATAAAGGCAGGATTTTAAAAAAACCTCTAATAATACAACATTTCCGCAAACACCTTTTTTCTAATTCAACTTTCTGTTTCATACTACTGTTTAATTTTTTGAGAAAGACCCAGCCTCCATACCCTTCACATCCCATCCTACCTTGCCAGGTAAGATTTCCCACTGGATACAAGAAGTATTTGTGTTATTTCAAGCAGTTAATATTTGGTATTACGTTAAAGACTCTTTACTAACAAAGAGGAGAGCTACTGCACTACAAGGAATGGAATTTTGATCTCTCAGCAAAGCCTTTGTTAAGCAAGACACCCATGGGACTGCTTCACTCATCTGCTGTAATCTCAGCACTCTTGGTTGTGGTCGTTAAGTGATTGCCTCAGTCATTAAGCAAACAGGGCAAAAGAGCAAACTGCAAGAAGTAAACTGCTCGGGCAGGCTGTAGGAACAAAGCTCAGACCTGCAGGATTTACTGAAAATGTTCCTCTCCCCTCCCTGTATAGCCTCTTTTGGAGTTATATACTGTCATATTCTTCAAATTTAATTAGCCTCTTATTTTGATATTAAATATGGCATAAGTGATGAATCTTGGTTTGAATGAGAGCTTCTCAATGGCACTGCCTAGCTTGTAGAAAAGTAGACCCTAAAGATTTTGTTAGTCCCAAATTGATTGCCTTCTGGTTAAGATTAAGTTGTAATTTTTACAGATATTTTGGGGGTTCAATTATTATGCTTTTAGTATGTTTTATTTTTATTTCAAAGCCCATGAGATTGTGAGTTCTAGACTAAGCATCCATCTGCTTCCCGCCATTTCTTTCAGTTTTATTGAGAACCAAACATGATCACATTTTAGTTTGGAGTGTTTTTGAGACCTTGTATTCTCACAAAGGCAGCAAAATCAGTTAAGTAAATAAACCCCACAGCCCTAAATAGCTGATTATCAATCATTTGTTCTTTAATCCCCTTCGGGGGAAGGGGAGTCCCCTTCGGGGGGAAAAGGGCGGCATATAAATATAATAAAATGAAATGGCATATAAATATAATAAATAATCACCTGTTGTGCTATAGGTGGGATTCTTAATGAAAGGTTGCAACAGCAAATTAGCTTATAATAATTGATTTAAAATATATAGTGATCTTAACAGAGACACACATAAACAAAAGCTCACCTAATTGTTCCTTAGTGCGCAGAGTATTAAAGCAAGGCTCTGAGACAATTTGACAGAAGAGCTCCAAAAACATATTCTCCGAAGTGCTTTGCATATCAGTTTGATAATATATTTCTATTCCACAATTATTATGAACTTCATTCCTCTGTTGATAGACAAACCATCCTCCTAAGAAAAAAGTGAGAAATGGGGTTGAAGGGAGAATTTTATGTTCTATTTAGTGTAGGCTAGCAAATTACAGCACTGTAGAACATTATTTAATATAAATATCCATGTCCAATATCTTTATTTGTTTTGTGCAACCTGACATCTCTTAAATATATAATCTGTTTTAAAATTCCGAGACAGGCTGATTGCAATTCTAGAATCAATGGTCTAAACCCATCTCAAGGTGTCAGATAAACAATGCACCTTTATTCTATGCGTGGAATAAAAGCACTCAACCACAGCACTTTTAGTAGAATCAATTGATCAGATGCACAAACATTTCAAACAAATGCCAAGGAAGCTCTGGGTATGCAACAGTTTCAATCTGTGCATTATCAAAACGAGTGTGACTGCCCCACTACAGTATACACTACTATCAGTTTAAGTAAGCTGCATAGTACTCATATCATTCCCCTCTTATACAACTGAAAGAGATAAGTTTCATGATTAAGGGTTTTTTTTCTTTTTCTTTTTAAAGAAATTTTTATTTTTAAACAAACAAGCACAGACAAACATAAAACTGCAGAAGTATATTTGATTGTAAATGTGTTAACAGCGGCTAGAATTATATTTGCAAAAAATTGGAAAATGAGAAAATACCAATGCAGGAGGATTAAAGGTTTTTTTTCAAGGAAGCAAATCGTGGGGTTGATTCTCACATATCTGCAGCACAAATTTGAAATTAAACAAATTTTGAAAAACAAAAATAGCTGAAGACATAATTATCCTTCTTTATTGCAAGCTATAGTAGTTGCGCTATGAAACTTGAAATGAAGCATTTTATAGCTGATAAGCCAAACCACTTACTATCAGGCAGCTGTACTTCCCTATATCTTACTAGCTGGCTGGGAAGCAGAGGTTTTGTATGAGCATGCTCAATGAGAGTGTCTTCAACCATTTGCATAACTCCTAATGCAGCCTGGAAAAAGAAGAAATTCATTGCAGATTTTATTCACTGCCTGATCATTCTTCATCTGTCTGTGACAACAGCAGAAGGGTAACAGATTTGACCGCAACAGCAACATTAGGAATGAGAGAAAGGAGAAGCTCTCTTGCAAATATTAAATCTGAAAGCCGAAACCATACATATGAACGCTACTCAGCATTCAGAAATAAAAGGGAGAAATCCTCATTATATCTGCATTATATTTAAAATGTAAAAAGCTTAAAATATTTACACAGTCACTGCATACGTAATTTCTGTTTTCAGCTTCTTAATAATGTAAGATGAAATTGTTCTTTGGTTCAACATCTTTTTCATTTATGGTAAATCTGTCAATGTTTTCCTGCTTCCCCCTCCTGGACTTGCATGAGCTGTTATCATTTTATACTGCTCTGTTTCTCCCAGTTTTGTGCACAGAGCACTTTGCACATTTATTTGAATTAACATTTCCTTAAGGCGCTGGCATGCTTAAGCCTCGTGCCTGGATCCTATTTGCTTCATGGGAATGGGACAGTGTAATGCAGACAGATGGATGCCAAAATGCCTTTTATTTCACCATGCAGAAAAGCTAACAACAAAGTGGCTAAATGAATTCAGAATCAAAGGTATTTGTAAGAGAAACAAGGTGGCTTTAAAAATTACTAAATAAAATGAAGATATAATAAGATGCACGCTAAGATTATACAGCACCAATCTGAGAAATAGTAAATAGTCTGACATTACAATTTTATTATAAAAGAGATGAAACACCTCACATTTCAATTGTGTGTTTATTTGGAAATAAATCCTATTAAATGTAATATACTTCAATCCAAATGAATGGACTTTGCAGAAATATTAGAAGAACTAATTATAGCATATCCAAATTATCATAGAAGATGAAAGCATACGTAAGATGCGAAACAAAAATAACTGAAGTTAGCTACCCTCAG
This sequence comes from Thamnophis sirtalis, assembly GCF_051295495.1. Lineage (NCBI taxonomy): Eukaryota > Metazoa > Chordata > Lepidosauria > Squamata > Natricidae > Thamnophis > Thamnophis sirtalis. The sequence continues at coordinate 2,181,845 of NW_028261395.1, forward strand.
CATGAAACATATAATGCCCATTTTGCAAAATATGCACGGTGTGCTAAATACTATATAACTATCCTCCAATTTATTGATATGATAAACTTACTGTTAATATTACAATATTGAACATTAAGGTAATACACAATAATAAGGACATTATTTAAAATTAACAAACACTAAGATTTGGGGGGAAATAGGTAATAAATATCAATTAAAAAGCACATCGAAACCAACCTGTTTTGTTATATTGCCATGGAGAAGTGCTTCAATATGTAACCGTGACAACAGTTGTGAAATAAAGGCCTTGAGGCGAGGAAGAGTGACATCTACAATAGATATGTAGATATTTAAAATCAAATGCATTTTCAATTTGAAGGAGAGAGAAAAACACATTATCTTAAAATACAATCTATTTCTTAACTTAGGAGGTAGAAAGAAAAAAAATATAATAACCAACAAAAAAAACCAACAGTGTTTTCTTCACATATATTCATATTTGGGAAATGTGGCACTCTCTCTTGCTGTGCTCACAGTATGCCTTGCTCAGAATTCATATCTGGTTTGACCCAGATTTCAATATGGAAAAGGCAAAAAAAAGACAGCTTTCTGCGCAATCAAACTAAACGCACATCATTCTTCAAAACTAGTCATTTACATGATGGTTGAAGACAAAAGTCCAAGCTGTTACTGACTAAAAGAATGTAGCACTCTTGGAAGCTACATAATGCCCTGACATCTTCATAACAGTGATTAAAAATGGTGGTTATTTTGATATTATATTTTTAGCACACATCTGTATGTGTCAGCCTCTGCCTTGCTGCTGCTTCGGCTGCCATTGAAACGGGGGGGGCATGGTATTTGGGAGGGGAATCATTATGTGCTGGAGGAATATTCTAGAAGCTGTCCTGACCATCTCATTGCACATGTGGAGGAAGGGAGTTTCCCGCCAAGGTTAACTGTCTAGCATTCCACCCTGATGGTGTTTTTTGACGTTATCTCCCACCTGACAGTTGGGGGAATTATAATTGGACTATGGACTGGGGTGCCAAGGGGAGGGGATTGAATTATGCATGATATTCATTGCTTTCGCGCCCAATTAACCAGACTCAGCTTTGCTTTGCTACTATTCGTTTGTAATTAGTAAAAGTACACTTGATTTCAAACAAATGGAGTTGAGTGGTTCCTTTCCTGATTATTAAATGAAGCAGCACCTGACAGTATGTTACAAATATCTTTCTACATCTCAGGGTCTCATTTATGTTGGGTGTCAAATACCAAAATTGAGAATTATCAGAATGATAGTATGATGTGTCTAGAAGGCACAAAAATGAACAATGCTATGTGTTACAGCTATTCTCTTTATTTCTGGCACATTCATGCCTACACAGGTACACACCTACACACCTTTGCATCTATCTTTCAGACAGACGCAGACAAGCATCTGATGTAGAGATTAAGGTATTAGACTGGAAATCTTAAGAGACTGTGGGTTCTAGTGCTTCCTGAAGCCTGAAGGTCATCTGGTCACTTTAGTTCAGCCATTTTCATTCAGCCCAACTCATTAGACTGGGTTGTTGTGGGGGAAATAGTAGGCCAGAGCATTATGTATGCTGCCTTTGAATTGTACCAAACAAAGGCAGACTACAATAGTAATAATACTAATACTAATATATGCTTGTGGTGCAAAACCAAAACAACTAGAGCATCATTTGAACACAATCAGCATTGACAAAAATCACCATTATACAATTGCAAAAGTCAGCTTTATTTAGCTTATTTATTTAGCTTACATCCTGAGACCATATCTTTAATATTATTCAATGACACATTCCTATCTTAAGGCCTCAGAAGGTGGACAAAAATGCCAAATCCAGTCTGGCTGACTATGCAAGCAATCACACATTTCTATCTGGATGCTTTTTACTACCCTGTTTCCCTGAAAATAAGCCATCCCTGGATAATAAGCCCAATCGGGCTTTTGATCACATGCGCTAAAATAATCCCTCCCCTGAAAATATTGCAACGCAGCAGCAGCCTTGAGGTGACCACACTTGCCACCTCAAAAATAATAAGACCTCCATGAAAATAAGGCCAAGTGCTTATTTCGGGGGTCGAAAGAAAATAAGACCCTGTCTTAATTTTGGGGAAACATGGATATACTGCAATGCATTCCATGGGATATGCATTTTAATATCAATCTTTTCACACATTTCGATAGAACCTGTTTTAGGCCTTTAACTACACATTAATTTACCCGAAGTAATCAGCCATCAATAAACAGACAAAAAACGATATGCTTAGTCCAGATTCACCAACTTCCTATTATTATAGGCATGCATAGTGGGAAAGGTAGAAAAACTAAACTAAACACAAGCTAGATAGAGGAAAGAAAGAAAAGCGATCAACTCTTTTACTAAGGAAACCCTGTCTTTCTTCCTCATAAAACTGTAACTCACAAAGCGTCTAATACTAAGATAAATATGGGATGTGATAGCAAGAGAAAATCATCACATTTTGTAAATCATGTTTATCATGTAGATTCTATACTCTTTTCCTATACAGATAAAACTCGAAAAATTAGAATATCATGCAAAAGTTCATTTATTTCAGTAATGCAACTTAAAATGTGAAACTAATATATGAGATAGATTCATTACATGCAAAGCAAGATAGTTCAAGCCGTGATTTGTCCTGTACATAGTAAGGGGAAAGCTTCAATCCCAATTGTAAAGCAAACTTCAATCCTAATTGTAAAGGAAAACTGTATTTAAATAATAGGTAAAAATGCAAATGGACGCCAATATCCAAAATTTACTTTAAAATTTGAATTTGTTTTATTTCTTGAAATACATAAATTGTTTTCTATACTTATTTTCACATCCGTGTAAATCATCACAAAACAGGCCATCCTTTATTACTTTCTACCTTACCACTATATAATTTACACTGTGCACCTTATGTAAACATTATTCTTTACAGAAGGATGCTTCATGTAAGTTGTACATATAAGAGAAAGGGGGTAGGAGGTGGGAGGGAGGGACAATTCCTCACAACAATCTTAATGTCCAAATACTCCACAAGATATTAGGGCATATTTCCTTTAAAGTAAACCAAATTAACTTACCAAATAACATAAAAATCATGCAATTTAGATTTGGCAAACTCTTACCATCTAAAGCTTCTTTTAATTCATTTTTGGTCCATGCAACTTCTGTCATTAAGAGCCGAAGGTAATACATTGCGTGCTCATGTGGCTGTTCAGCTCGAAAGTTGTTAAGCGATCGCATATACTGTTAAAAACAAAAGCCAAGGGAAAATAATGTAGTTTTTTCAATAAACTTCACTGATTTAATCACTTTTATACTCAAAATAAGCATTCAAATAAAATATAGAAGGAACTATGGTTCCTTCTTCAAGAAGACATGAAACCAGGAAGTGAGATTGGTTAATAAAACAGCCTTAAAATTGGACAAACATTTTAATGGTCAAAAGGGTGTAGCTGAGGAATCAGGAAATCACTGCAAGGAGTGAAAAATCCATCCTAATAAACGAGAGGGTGAGCATTTATTCTAGCATGGATTCCTAGCCTTTTGCAAACTGAAGGGTTAAGGGTCACAGCTTACATGGCCTACTCAAGTCACTGATTCATTCACTATTAGGCCTCCTCCGAGTTCCATCAGCCAGTCAATGTCGACTGGCAACCACGCGGAGGAGAGCCTTCTCTGTGGCAGCTCCGACCCTATGGAACGAACTCCCCGTGGAGATTCGAACCCTCACCACCCTCTAGACCTTCCGCATAGCCCTTAAAACCTGGCTGTCCCGACAGGCCTGGGGCTAAAGACCTCACCGTACCCGAATAGTATGAATGTTGTGTCTTTTAATGAAGTACTGTCCTCTATGTAACTTGGCTTGTCCCCCCCTCCTTCTGAATTGTGAGCCGCCCTGAGTCCCCCCAGGGAAAAGGGCGGCATACAAATATTAATAAATACCAAAATACCAAATTCCCTATTAAGTGTTCAGGTTTCTAACTTTAGTTTAGAATTATGCATTGTGCCCACCCACCGTCTCGCCCTTTTCAACAGATGTTCATTTTTACAGCACAGAAATAGAACAATTCATGTTTAATGCCTTTCTTTTCTTCTTTTTTTCATAGATGGGGCATTTGTCATTCTAATAGGATCAAACTTTTCAGATGGCTTACCGCCTCCTTGATAATTTCAAACCGCTTTTCATCGACCTCGAAGGTAGCCATTTTCTCAATGATCTTCTTCAGTAGAATATGTTGCTTGTCATTATAACCTTTTACAGAAAGCTACACAAAGAGAATGCATAAGTAGTTGTATACTTTAAGCATCCTTTCCATCCATTCAAAGAAAAGATCTCCAATAAGAGCAATAGGCACCAATCAACATTGGGGAATCCTCTCCCTCCAAAATCAATAGAAATCCAGTTTAATCTTTAATTGCACAGCATTACATATATGATGTTGTGATGATTTCTTTCCTTCTCTGAACTTAAAACAAGTTGAATTAAACATAGTGGGATTTAGATTAGAATGGAAAATACATTGTACCATGTTGCAGAGTAAAGTTTAATGTGGTGGTATGCAATTGGCTTGTGGGGCGGGAAATAGTATTTTTAAAAAACGATGTTGACATGGTTTGAGAGAAGAGTAAACAAACTTAGTTTCAAGTAAAGACTAAAAGTACTCTTATTATTTATTACCTTACTTTACAAAAAAAATATGAAAGAAAAACTTTCCACTCAATGTTTCTAACACAGAACAGTGCAAGGTTTTTATTAAGGTAAAGCAGAGTATCAGAATACTTAATTCAGGAATATGACAGATTACTAAACTACGGTACTTCATAAAATGGTTAACTGTAAACCATATAAATATTTTAACACTGTCATTTAAAGTTATGTTAATAATATATATTATCGTTACTCATCACTCTGAATAAGGCAGTGTTTGCATACATAAGTGAAGAATGGATGTTTCCTTCTTTTAGTATGTTGGACATTCTGTGTTATATTGTAATACAGAAATAATTAAGCATAAAAACTGAAGTATACCTTTTAATAGAACACAGCTCCAGTCTCTGAATATAACATTTTAAAATGAATAATTATGATACAAGAATGAAAATGACATGGCAGATGAATTAAGAACCAATTTTATCTTTGTTGATCCATTTGTGATCCAAAAATATAAGATACAGTAACGCTGCTGAAGCAAAATACCGTATTTTTGGAGTATAAGATGCACCTTTCCTCCCCCCCAAAAAAGAAAATCTGGGTGTGTCTTATAACTGAAAACAGCATTTTTGCTCTCCCGAAACCCCGCCTCCACAAATCCTGTTTTTCGCAAAAAAAAAAAAGGCACGCAGAGGGTTTGGGAGGCCTGCAAAATGCTCCTGGGGACTGGGGAGGGCAAAAATGAGCAAACAAATATGGTGTTTTTTGCTCATCTCCCCCCAGCCCCCAGGAGCACTCTACTAGCCTCCCAAAGCCCATGCATGTCCTGATTTTTTTGCAAAAAATGGGCCCATTTTCGTGAAAAACTGGCCATTTTTTGCTCATTCCCCCCCCCCCCGCCCCAATCCGCCAGGAGCACTTTACAGGCCTCTCAAACTCTCTGCATACCCCATTTTTCACAAAAAAAATGGGTCCTGCAGAGGGTTTGGGAGAGCTGCAGAGTGCAAAAACTTTTTTAAAAATTTACCTCTTCAAAATCTTGATGCGTCTTATACTCCGGTGCGTCTTATACTCCAAAAAAGTACAGTAGTTTAGAATGCAGGTTGCCATACTAGGTACAGCGTTTCAAGTTTAAACTGAAACTAAGATGTTGTTTAAATTGAATTTTAGTTACAACAGAAGACCAAGGCCAAATAGTTAATTTTTTTGGGTGCTGAGGTGTATATTTCCTTCCAGATATTTTATTGCCAGGCTAGGAAAGACCACCAGTGGGTTGTAGGTTTGCTGACTGTTTATGTGCATTGCATCTTGCCCTATCTGTAGTGGATGCTTCCACCTTGATTGCTCTTTAATGAAGGTAATCTTGGAAGCTGTGTATTCAGCCATATCAGCCTTCAAGAGACACAAACAGCCTAGAACACATGCTGTCTAGCAACCAACAGGCAGATAAGCAGAAAACAGCACCACATAAACAGTAAAGGGGGAAATAATATCCCATTCAAGAAACCATCAAAGAAAAAAATCATACACCCCAGGAAAAGAGCCATGGCAAGCTACAAACAGCCAGCATACTACTCCATTCTTCTTTGTATTGTTTCCTAGCCCGGAAATAAAATGTCTGCAAGAAAATAACTAAGCTCAAAGAGCACCGAGAACCCAATTTTTTACTCAATTTTTAGCACTCCATATTATACAATATTCATACAATACACACTTCTTTCCAAACATCTTTTCTTCAGACGATAACATTAAAACTCTTTAAAGTGACAATTAAAATGTTAAACAAAACAGATATTTTATATTTGACCAAAAATCCCAGGAATTGATGATATACTGTATAATAAATTTTTATTTGTAAAAATAAATAAGCTCAATTTATAATACTCACGTTTACCCTAAACGAGCAATTTTTCTACAGCCAATAATGCAGTTAGTGGTATTTAGTTCAGTGAAATGTTTAACAAAGTGGACTCTCTCCTGCAAATGTTCGTGCCTCAATAAGCATATTAGACTAACACCGCTATTTATTTTTAATGTAAAGTGTCTAAAAGACTCTAAAAAAGTCAAAGTGAGACTTTCCAGGAAATTAAATACATAAGGATGCAAATTAGAAATGTATTGCAAAGCACTATGTAGCCACAAAAAAGCACTGCAATCATAGCTAAACCAAGCATCTTTTTCCAGACGCTTCCAGACAAGAGAGATGCAAGAGAATACGGAACTGGTAACTGGTTATGCAAAAAAATATTGAAAAAAACCAAGCGTTTTCCAAGTGCATAACTCTCAAGCCATCTCACTTCTTTCTACTCCTCCATCTTACTTACAAGTATTGCATTCATGGCTGATACAATGAAATAGCTCAACCCTGAGAGGCGTGCTGCATATGTATACTCTTTTAAATCATCCTTCAACAACCTCATTAACAGGTATGTCATGTTGCAATGGAGAGGGTCAACATAAAGGTAGCGACTAACAAAAAGGAAAAAAAAAGGATGCTTTGATACTTTGTGACATGATAATGGATGAAGAAACATGACTGAAGAGTATGTATATGCAGCCTCGTACCCATTATTTCTGGGAATGAAATACTAATGTAAAACAAGGACATTTATTTCCTTGTTAACATTAACGATTTAACTTCTGGAAGAAAGTAGTAGAATCTGAACTCCAATTTTGGGCTAAATTTCATTTAATTTCATTAATTTAATGAATGATATAAAATGAAATGAAGAATCTGAATATGAATGGGAATCTTGAAGACTAAGAATATTTCATGTGAAATCCAAATTATGATAAATTAGAAATCAAGGTTGAAAAAGGAATTTTAAAATTAGATCCGCAAAATTGGGAAAAAATCATTTTTAAAATGCTTCCAGCAAATCAAATTGTTTGATTCCTGGAAGTAAATTTAAGACTCTTAAGAGTCTTCCTTGATGTTTGTACTTACATACATCCCATAGATGGTATTTTGGAGGCCATAGTTCAAGTCAGCTAGTTCTGCTGCATATGCATACTCGTTGAGGGAGTCTTTGAGTAGTTCAAGGTACAAATAGGCCATGTTACAATGTAAGGGATCCACGTAAGCAAATGGGCTGGAAGAAAACGTTAGAAGTAAAATAGGTGATATAAATAATTCCCAATTCTATAGAACCTCAATGCTGGGTCTCAAGGCACAACGTTAAAAAGAGGTGGCACTCCCTGTTTTGAGTACCATTAAGACAATACATGAATAGAAAAATACAAAAATGGAGTATTGCAGCATTGCTATTCCAGATGTGTAAAGGTGAAAGTGGACTTTCATCTATTCTGAACATGTTTCAAATTAGACTTTCAGTTAATAATATGTTTTTACTACCACTGATAATGGTTTTTCCCCCCCTATTTTTCTGAATGTACTGCGTCTGATCACATCCAAAAGATGCTTGTTAAATACTTATTTGAAACTATTATGTTTTATTTTCTACGCTATTTGTTAGCTATGTGAAACAGTTAAAATAGTCATTTTAGATCTTGGAAAACAGTATCACTAATAGACGGTCTTTTGTCATTCAATACTAAGGAAGCAAATGATATTCCTGAACTTGACAACTGGCTGAATGTGGATGAAACAATCCGAGATCATAAACAGACAAGATGGAAGTGATGCTGGTCAAGTCCTTAAAATAGAAGCAAATGAACTTCCTTTGAAATATCCCATGTTGTGATGTCAAAAGAGATGCACTATGTGCTAATTATTCATCTGATCTCAAATCAAACAGTTGATCTGACTTCCCAACTCCTGAATGGCTTAAGAAATCTCCCATCTAAGAAATGATTGGTGGTTGTGCGAATGCATGTTCCAATTCTTCGTTATCCAATGGACTAATCTGCCAATTTATTGTGATCACAGGCTATTCAAGTTTACTAAATCTGTAATGTATCTAATTAGGTAAATATTTCCCCTGTCCAGTTGTGTCTGACACTAGGGGATAGTGCTCATCTCCAGTTTTTTTTAGCCGAGGGAGCCAGAGTTGTCCAAATATACTTCTGTGATCACGTGATCTACCTGCATTGGCATGCTTTCAATCTGCTAGGTTGACAGGCATTAAATGTCATTTGTGCCTCAAATTGCCGACCTCCCCATTGACAAGCCCAGGTTTTAATCACTAGGCCACTGCACCTCCTTATTATACTTAATTAGCAGCTTTAAATAGACAAAATGTATGTTTAGTAAATGTGGACCTAGGAAGAGCCGAGGTGGCGCAGTGGTTAAATGCAGCACTGCAGGCTACTTCAGCTGATTGCAGTTCTGCAGTTCGGCTGTTCAAATCTCACCGGCTCAGGGTTGACTCAGCCTTCCATCCTTCCGAGGTGGGTGAAATGAGGACCCGGATTGTTGTTGGGGGCAATATGCTGACTCTGTAAACCGCTTAGAGAGGGCTGAAAGCCCTATGAAGCGGTATATAAGTCTAACTGCTATTGCTATTAGTTGATGTGGGCATTCTGAAATCCCAAAACAGCTCTCTTGAAGTTTTGTATTAATTTGATTGATGGAATTTTAAAAACAAACATGTTCCTTTTCCTGACAGCAGATGAGGTCATGTTCAATGGTTCAATATATGGAAGTCAACAAGACATTGATGCTCAATGTGGAAAGTCAAGAGAGAGACAGGTTACAACCACAGAACCTATTACAGACAGATAACTCATGGAAAGGAGGCACCACCTACCTTTAAACCTGTCATATCAATAGAAGCTGGGGGGGGGGGGAACTCAGTTGATTGAATGGACAGTAATTTGTGAGTTTTGCAACCATATCATAACTATTTGATGGTTATCACTTCATAGTAATGTATAGGCAGTACTCAACTTACTGCCACAATTGTGAATTTTTATAGTACAGATATAAAGCAAGCCATCACGTGACTGAACCCATTTCTACCCTATTTGTTGCCAGCTGGCTGAATCTTAGCCAGTCACTCTCTCTCAGCCTAACCCTCACAAAGTTGTTGTTGTGGGGAAAATAGGAAGTGGAAGGTGTATTGGATATGTCTGTCGCCTTGAATTGTTTAAAGGCAGGATATAAACAAACAAAGTGGTCATTAAGCAAGCCAGATTTGACATTTCCCATCAGAAACCAGCTGGGAAGACTGCAAATTGTAATTATGTGTTTGCAGGATGCGGCAACTGATTGTTAATGTGGTTCTCAAGGGCCTAAATTGCAGTCCCATGATTATGGATGGTGCAATAATTGTAAGTGTGAAGATAGGTCACTTTTTTCGAGGCCGTCATAACTCTGAATTGTTATTAAACTAACAGTTGTATGTAAGGATTACCTGTATTAAGCAATGATATTCTTTGTTCAAGTTCCAGTTAAAACTGTAACTACTGTATCTCATCTTTTAATATATTTTTCATCCTGCCCATTCCTTCACTACATTTCACGCAGAGATCCATGACTTACAACCACAACTGGAACCAGAATTTTGGTGATAAGTTATGATGATTGTAAGTCAAGCATCCACGTGATCGGACTGAATGTTATGACCATTTTTACAGCAATCGTAAGTCTGAATCGCATAGCTGATTCACGAGCTGTTCATCAGTCCAATTCTATCTTTCTTATTGTCTTTTCTCATTTAAACTACTGAGGTTCTTATAATCTTCACATTTTTCTTCCTTTTGTGAAACCACAAATATCAGAAACAATAAAAAGACTACTCAGCAAAAATTAACTCTCAGTTTAAGGAATAGTTTCTATTTCTGTTTTATGCCTCATTAGAAAGACAATATACTGTAATACAAAAATTACCATTTCACAATGTTAAATCACCCAGATTTTTTTTTCTATAGTTCTTCTAAAGCAAAGATCTTAAAATGGGCAATATCAACATTTTTGAAAGTTAATAATTTTTCTAATTTTCTACCTTGGGAGACAAGGTAAGCTTATATTAATAAATTCTGAAGTTTGCTACATCTGTGTGTTGGGAACTATTCCAGTATGCCCAGCAGGAAGATAGAACAGAGTTCTTTGTTCTTAAAAAGTTCACTGAAAAGAGGTAATTAAAAAAAAAAGTAGATAATGCAGATACACAGGAGGAACTGGACATTCAAAGCAGGGTGGATTTGATCTAAATCAAGTCGATTTAAATCATGATTTAAATCACTAGTAAAAAGGCTTGATTTAAATCAACTCAATTTAATTCATAATTTTTAAACAGCAAATATCATCTCTGCCCTGCAGCAGCTCCTCCTCTGACCCACTGTTGACTCATTGAGGTGGCACAGTGGTTAGAGTGCAGTACTGCAGCCACTTCAGCTGACTGCTAGTTCTGCAGTTCGGAGGTTCTAATCTCACCGGCTCAAGGTTGACTCAGCCTTCCATCCTTCCGAGGTGGGTGAAATGAGGACCCAGACTGTGGGGGGCGATATGCTGACTCTGTAAACCGCTTAGAGAGGGCTGAAAGCCCTATGAAGCGGTATATAAGTCTAACTGCTATTGCTATCGACATTCCTAATATTTCAGAATGTTACAGCCTCATGCTATATAACTAAGCTCCATTTCCTGCTGAATAAACTAAATTATTAATGTATCTTAAATATAAAACTATATTTAGATAGAGTTTTACTCCAAAAGCATTTTATTGAAATAAATTTGATTTTAAAAAATTTGATTTAAATTTTAAAAAGCTATTTTTTTATTTTTTTAAAAAAATCATTGATTTTTATCCACCCTGATTCAAAGAAATTTTCAAAATATTGTAGCAATTTTCTTACAAGCAACATGCAATTTTTGAAGTATTCCAAAATCTTATTTCCAAAGACAACACAAAAATATATTTTCTTCTCTGTGAAAAATGATATCTATATTAATAATGCACAAAACTGAAGCTCAACTTTGTTCATTTTTCCAATATTATTTACTGATTTTGTTAAGTTGTTTTTTTTAATATATGCATTTGTTGTATGCAAATTTTTTCTATTGCAATATTTTTCCACCTGGAATGCATTTTATGTGAACTTGTCCCTAATGTAAACAGTTTAGCAGAAAAGATCAAGAAACAGTACAAATATTTACATAAGTGTAATTGTTTTTCAATTTACATATTGGCATGGGCAATGAAAGTTAGAATTTCTGCACTATGCCTCCCCTCTACACACCAGTCATAAACCAAATGGAATTATTATACTTATTAATTATTAAATCCAGTAGTTTCATATTATAACTCTTTAATGAATGTGTGCGTATGTACGTATGTATGTGAAAGATGGAAGCATTACTGTTCTGGACAAAGAACAGCTAATATGTCAATAAATTACTACACTATTAATTTCTAAATTAATGTTTTTACATTTGCATAATAAGGTTAATCAAGAAGTCATTGTTAAGTAATTAATTAAGAACCCTTGAAAAGAATCTCTGAATAATCTCTGAGGATGAAAAAATTCAGAAAATTAAGAAATCTAACAAAAGATACATCTATCTGCAAGCAAGTTCATGTACACATATCCAGGATGATTTTTTCATATGCAGAAAAGCTTTATGTGACCCCTTTTGAAGGGGGAGAAGAATAGAGAGGTTTGATTTCAGACCTCTGCTTTCAAATAAAAGTTCTTGGATCATGTTTTCATCCTCTGGGAAAAACTACACAAAATTAGGCCAAGACTGCAGATATCAAATTCTGATTTGAGGCAGAAGGTAGGGATAGGCAATTTTGGTTATAGAAGGAAAGCAATTCCATGGGGGTTCCAAATTACATAAATTCTGGTGTGTGTGTGTGTGTGTGTGTGTGTGTGTTACCAAATTTAATTTGAAGAAATATAAACATAAACATGTTTGCCTACCTGAAAAATTCGAAGTTGAGACACGCTTTAGGAAGGAAAAATTTGTCATCCTGCTTGAACCATAGTTTGCACATAGCAGTATCCTGCATTTAAGAAAAAAGCACATTTTCTATTAAAATAATTTTCCAGCCGGAGGGGCTTGCACTGTTCTGCTCACTATGGCTATCCGCGAAGGTTAGGTCAATGGCAGGGGAGACCTGCTCCAGGCCCACCGCGCTTGGCCAAAGGGTGTGTGTTGCGAGTGGGCTGGCCGGCAGGGACGATGTTTGTCAGCGCAACCTTGTGGTCCCTGGCCACCTCCTGCCCACTGGCAGCTGCGGCAAACAAGGCACCTCCTCTCTAGGCCCCCGTTCCTCCCCCCCCCCGAGAGCCAGACAAAAAGCCAACCAGTTGAGGAGTGGCTGGGAGGAGAGGGGTGAGGCCAGCCAATGATGGGATCAGCAGGTTCGCCAAACTGCAGAAAAAGTTAGCTACCAGTTCGTGCAAACTGCTGCGAACCGGTTGAAACTCACCACTGGATTTTATATGTACATGCATGTCTGCATATGTGTTGTGGCCCAGCAGAAGCCGTTGGAGCTGCCACCAGACTCCGACAGCGAGGGGCCCTATGAGTCAGCTCTGGAGGATGTGGAGGACCTTGGACAGGGCTCTGCGCAGGGCACAGAGAGGCTGGTTGGCCACCAGGAGGTGCCTGAGCCTTGGACCAGTGGGGAGGACACAAGGGAGTGTGATCCGGACGTCATGCATTGGAGCAGTGGGGAAAAGCCAAGGGAGTTGTTCCTGGATGCCAGGCACTAAAGAGCTAATAGGCGTAAGGAATAGTTACGCAGTTACAGGAGATAATTGCACTCAGCTGGTGGTAATTAGGCTCCTCTCAAGACTATAAAAGGAATGATTGTGCACACGCCTTTTTGCAGGAGTCAACACATTCACTAAAGTTGGAGAACCTTCGGGGCTAGCTTGGCAGGCTGGATTGCTGCCAAGGTTAGTCTGTGTTGGATTGCTGCCAAGGTCCTGTCTGTGTGAATAAATCCTTGCAGTATCTTTGTCTTGGCGTGCTTTGGTGTAGGATGAGGGGGGTCATAACAATATGTAATCATTGAATCCTGGAAACTACATGGACAAATCCCTGCAGATTTTTGGGGAACATTTTCAGTAATGGCTGGCCACTATCTTTTTGGGGCTGAGATACAGTGATAGGCTCAAAGTCACTCAGATGGACTTCATGAGTAAGGCAGGACTAGAATTCAGGATTTCCTGCTCCTATTTCAGTACCAATATCACTAGACCAGCCTGCTGTCTGCATTGTATAATAAGATTGTGCAATTTGATCTGGAACTAAATTTCAAAATTACATTAGAAATCCAAATTAAACAATTTAATGAATATGAATGGAGCTGGTGATTCACCACAAACTAGCCTATACAGCACTACTGTAAAATCACATATTATTAACTATGGAAGTCAAATATACCTTAATTAGAGTTGGGTACTGTGGTGCTTCCTTCTCCAAAGATACAATTTCAAAGTTAGTAGGAATAAATTCATTTTTCATTGGAAGTTTGAATTTCCCATTAAGGTCAGCATTTTGCCATTTCTGTGTAAAAGAATGTAAATAAATGGAGTATTTAAAAAAATTAAATTGCAATTAAACCCTGCTCACGTTTAGACATTTGTATTTCTCAAAATTGTAACCAAAATTAAAACTGGTTAATAACGTACTGCAATATTAGATATATGATTGTTACTGTCCAGAGTCCATTGTTTTTATTTTCTTTGTAATCATAATGCAGAATATGACAAGCATAAGCTGAAAATTGTTTCCATACTACAACCATCACATTGGATTATTAGACTGCTCCATACAAATATTACCATGAAAATAGCTGTCATTTGTCAGCTTCAATAGCAATAGCAATAGCAATAGCAGTTAGACTTATATACCGCTTCATAGGGCTTTCAGCCCTGTCTAAGCGGTTTACAGAGTCAGCATATCGCCCCCCACAGTCTGGGTCCTCATTTCACCCACCTCGGAAGGATGGAAGGCTGAGTCAACCCTGAGCCGGTGAGATTTGAACAGCTGAACTGCAGATAGCAGTCTGCTGAAGTGGCCTGCAGTACTGCACCCTAACCACTGCACCACCTCGGCTCTGCATTTAACCACTGCGCCACCTCTAAGCTTCAATTACACAAATTCTTTTGAGCAGTTAAAGATATTAAAGGTATATAAATTTATATTTTATTTGTATCCCACTTTTGTTATTTTTATAAATAACTCAAGTGGTGAACATATCCAATACAGCTTCATCCTCCTATATTCCCGACTATGAGATGGGTTGGGCTGAGAAAATGACTCCCTGACTCACTCTCCCCCCTCCCCCTCACTCACACACACACATACACACAAACACACACACGATGGGTAATGCAACACCAAACAACAACATGGATTTAAAATCACCTTTTAAATAATAGATAGAATTGTAGTGAAATTTGTACTTTCAGTTCTTTGCATTGGACTACATAAGATCAAAATAAGCAAGTAAGATTTTTGATAGACCAGTTTAGGGAAATAAATATTTTACATTTTTATATTCGAAATATTTAATCTTTAAAGAAAAACACTAATAAATATACAGAACAAGAGCAACATAATGCCATAAAACTACCGTATTTTTATAAGATGTATAAGATGCATCTTTTTCCCTCAAAAAAGAGGCTGAAAATATGGGTGCATCTTATACACTGAAAACAGCATTTTTTGCCTCCCGAAACTCCGCCCCCCTTCAACAAAATGGCCATGCATAGCTTTTAGAAAGCTTTCAGAGAGCTCCTGGGGGCTGTGAAGGGCAGAAATGAGCAAAAAACAGGGCGTTCTTTGTCCCCACCCAGCCCCCAGCAGCACTCTATAAGCTTCCTAAAGGCTATCCACACCCCCTTTTTTGACAAAAAAACGGGCCCGTTTTCACAAAAAATGGGCTGCTTTGGGCTCATTTTTGCCCCCCCTCCCGCCCTCCCAAGAGCACTCTACAAGCCTCCTAAGGGCTAATCATGCCCTTAAAAAAAAAAAACGGGCTCGTTTTCATGAAAAACAGGCTGTTTTTGGGGGCGGGGGGTTGCAGAGTGCAAAAACTTTTTTTAAAAAAAATTTCCTCTTCAAAACCTTGTTGCGTCTTATACTCCGGTGTGTCTTATACTCCGAAAAATATGGTAGATAAAGTTGGTAGATAAAGCTGAATAAAAACTTCAAATTATTCATTGCACATAAACAAGTGACAGGTAATATTTATATTCAAAATAGTTTCCTTTGCGATAGTGTAAATATTTTTTAAATGCATATTGGGATTAGTTACCATGAGTAAGACACTATCACTCCCCTTAGCATACCTTAATGACTTCATCAGAAATCTTTTCTTGCTTGTACTGGGTTCCATACCACCGTTCTTTTTTATCAGTTTTTCCTTCAAATGTCTTAGAGACAATTGCAACCCTAAAAATAAAAATATACGTAATTATATAATGTATGTAACCAACCTGATCAAATTTTTCTATCTTCAAAACAAATAATTATGCTTTTTCTTATACTCCAGTGTGTCTTATACTCCGAAAAATGTGGTATACTGGATTCTTGATTCACAAATAAGTAATTACAAGTTGGTCCAATATCCAGGATATACCCAAATTACTTCTTGGGGATAATAACCCCAAGTCTAAGAACCACTGTTCTAGAGCATTTAGCAGAGACTTACATTTTTTCAACTCAAAGGAATAACAATTCATAATTTCATATCTGAATTGAATATAAATTTAACGGAATAAAAACAGAATAAAATCCCTAAGCCATAACTATAGCCTGAAATTCTATTTTCTTAGGTGAAAATCTGCTAAGACAAACAATATTAGAATTTGTGTAAAGGAGAGAAGACCAAGACAAAAAGAACTGCACCAAGGAGGGGCTTGGACTAGGTGGCCTCTGAGAATATTTTTACAAAAGAACCCTTCCCACCCCTAAAAATATCTGAGCATTGGCTTAAATTAAAGGATGCTTTCTGAATTTTATCCTCAGCTGATATAAGCTTATGCAACGTTCAACATTCAATTCAATTTTCAGCCATCTATATAAATAGAAATGGCTGTGCGTGTGTATGTTCCAGCATAACTCTGGAATGCCTCGAGCAATTTCAGTCAAACTTGGTACACAGATGACTTACTCTCTGGAAAAAAATACTGTGGGGGTAAGACACCCTTAACAACCCTCAGGGTGTGTGTTCCGTTAAGATACAGCCTGTTGTGCCTTCAAATGGCTTCTACCAAACTGCCGTAAAATGGCTTTTATTGTGCAGCGCACTGGAGTTCCCATGGTAATGATTTCACAGTACTCCACAAGGGGGATCCGAAATCAGGACTGTTCCTGCCTAATACAGGATTAGGATAAATAACTATCCGGGCAATGCTAGGTAATCAGCTACTAGTTTTAAATAAAATACTTTGGGGGCGGGGGAGAGCTTCAAGCCTTCCATGGTAGACTCTCTCTCTCTGCCATATTCCAAACTGTTTTGCTAAGTAAATATCTCACCAAGTAAAATGAGAAATTAATAAGGAGATTCTATTTTTCTTTCCAGTTAAAATAAAGAGGCAATTATCAATACTATCTTTGCCGCATATTACATGCAAGAGAAATTATTTACTATTAACATTGTTCTGCATTTCAAAGACAAATAGTTCTTAACTGGAAAAATCTAAGGCACTTTGATGGACAAAATATTTATCAATTTGAACATTACATACAAATTAAATCTTATAATAACGGCCAGAACTAAACAAATAATAGAACAATTGTTCAATTTAGACTTGTTCCTCCTTGCCAAATAAAATATCAACCTGCATCTTCTGTGCCATAAATGAAACAGTTCACATAGCTTCTTTGCACTTTATGTATGAATACAAAACACAACAGAGTAACACGAGCAGCTTCACTTTCCTTTGAAATTAGTTTCCATGGTAACAGCTCCATTACTGACATTGATAGAATGCTGCTTATCTAAAATGTTTCTAGTGTACTCCCCCCCCCCAAATCAAGATTTTAGCAATAAAAGAGAGTAAATTATTTACACAACAACTGGAAGTCTCTTTACAATATATACAGCTCTTCTACAAAGACTTTCTGTGAACGTTAAGATAACACAACGATCATCATTCCCTATATAAATTTATCCATTGCCAATAGAAAAAAATAGTTGCCCGTGAGCAATTGCTGGGATTTTTTTGGGGGGGAGGGGGGGGAGCTGGCCCTCATTCAGTTAATTATAGAAACTGTAGGACAAATTTAGAGCAACAGATACTATTAGTAATGCTAATGCAACTGAAGCTAAACAAACATCAAATCTGTTGATAGGAATGTTTTTCTTCTTGTATTACAAACGGGGAAGAACCTCCAGAGCCCCAATGCCATCGGAGCAAGAACAGACCATTTTGTCCTGTTTTCTGTTCCCTCACAATTTGTTGGAGGCAGCAAACTGAGCAGACTGCACAAATACCGGTAGAAGCAAAGATCAACAGGCACTCTCTCTCCACACTTATTTTTCCTTTCCAATACCTGTTTCTCCAGTGCGCTGCTTGGGGAGTCCAAGCGTGGGTTAACACAGCCTATCTGCCCTTGGACTGAGTGACATTTTTCTTGACCACGCCTCCCTTTGCCTCCCTATGTTCAGTGTAGAGATAGAAACATTGTGGACTTTTCTGCTAGAGACCCCCAAACTCTGGACTTCCTACAGGAGGGTCTGGACAAGGGCCTGGCGCCTAACACACTCAGGCGTCAGGTGGCAGCCTTGTCCACTATTCTGGGCAGAGGCTCCTCCTGGCCACTGAGCCAACATCCGCAAATTAAAAGCTTCCCGAAGGGCGCGGGGAATATCAGCCCACCGACGGTTCACCGATACCCGTCCTGGAACCTTCTCTTTGTCTTACGGGCCTTGACGGCTCCCCCGTTCGAGCCACTTTGTAAGACAAGCCTGCGCCACCTATCCATCAAGACGGCCTTTCTGGTGGCCATCACGTCAGCCCACAGACTGTTGGACCTGGCTGCCTGGGAAGACCTGTGTGTGGGTCACACTGACAAGAGTTATTTTGAGGCTTGACCTCTTGTTTATTCCTAAGGTAGAGCTCAGGAAATAATTCTGCCTAACCTTTGTCCTAGACTTTCTCGCCCTAGGGAATGTGACTGGCATAAACTGGACGTGAGGCGTGCTGTACACATTTACATAAAGAGAACCAAGGAGTTACGACGATCCGAAGCATTCTTCATATCATTCCTTCCTGGGTGGCTGGGCCGCAAGGTTTCATCTCACATCGTGAGCCGTTGGTTGAGCACCTGTATCAAACTGGCATACGAACATCAGGGCAAGACCTCTCCGGACCGGGTGACTGCACATTCTACCAGGAGCGCGGCTACTTCTGCGGCATGGGCGACCCAGGCATCTATTCTAGACATTTGCAGGGCGGCCATGTGGGCCTCTCCCACTGCCGTTATAAAAAACTACATGACAGACACCTTTGCCTCAGCCGAAGTCTCCTTCGGATGAAGAATTCTGCAGAGGGTCGCTGAGACTCAGGAGGCTCCGATCTCTACCCGCCCTGGGACACAATAGCTTGGGCATGTCCCACGCTTGGACTCTGCAAGCAGCGCACTGGAGAAAGACCGTTGGCTTACTCTGGGTGCTGCGAGGAGAGTCCAAACCCAACCAAGGGGTTTTTTCGGGCAAGATACATGACTTTGTTTATTGTCTGTGAACTTTTACTATACGGTTGTCTCTTCATTTTTAAACTGAACATAGGGAGGCAAAGGGAGGCGTGGTCAAGAAAAATGTCACTCAGTCCAAGGGCAGATAGGCTGTGTTAACCCACGCTTGGACTCTCCTCGCAGCGCCCAGAGAACGACCGTTTAGGTAAGCCAACGGTCTTTCTTCCAAGAAGTGGGCTATAGGAAGGAACAAATACCTCTTACCAGGGACAGATTTTAAACAGCAAAATTGGTGTCTTAAAAGTTGTTAAGGTGCCGATTTGACCTTTTTAGCGCTTTCTACACACACACACACAAAAACACACAGACACACACCAGAAACATTTTGGAATGTGTCCCTTGACATGCTACATGGAACTTGGAGGAGACTCAAGCGGGAGGAAGTGTACTTCAGCTGTACAGCAATTGTGTGAAAAGGGAACTTGTGGTTCTCCTTTGTCAAAGAGATGTGGTGACTCATTTCAGATGATCCTCAAAAGAAATCTGGTGTAATGCTTAAAAGAAGGAGCTCATGGGGTGACTTTGAAGCTCTCTTCCAACCCAATCTACCCCAAGGTTTGCTCTTGTGAGAAAAAACAGAAGAAGGGAGCACACTATGTACACCAACCCGAGCTGAAGTAACACCAGATACAAATTGAATGAATAATGATGAATGAGCTATAACTTCCCTTTTTACTGCTGAGTTCCTTTTGTTTTGCTACACAAAAGCAAAGTTTTTTTCTTTCAGATTTCCAAATCAAGAAATTAAACTCCCCAACCAAATTGGAAATCGACTTTCAGTTATGCTCCCTGTTTCTGACTCGGAAGGCAAATGCTAATCATAACAAAAACAAGAAAAGCAGATTCATAAAAGAGGAAGGCAGGTGCTGCTTATTTTGAGTCTTCTCGGGGTTTATTCAGACACACCTCCTAATGATACCTAACAATGGAAGCATTATGACTGAATGCAAATTAGTATTATCTGGAAGGCGGGAGGGATCCCTTTGAGTCAGTTTTGACTCCTGCTAACTAACTAAACAAGTGTGTGCAGTTTTCTTGGCAATGTTTTTGGATATGGTTTTGCTTTTGCCTTTTCTCTGTGGCCGAGAGAAAGTGAGCTAATTAGCTTCCATTTCTCAGCCAAGACTCGTTTTCAGATCGCCCTCACTCCTAGTCCAGTGTTATAACTACTAGGTTGAATTCCCTCTCTATAAGTGCATAAACAGTGATGAATTTATTTAGAAAGGCAATGCAATGCTTTGGACTCTGTTCTCAAAAGGTGCTTCAGAGCCCGCAAGAGTGGAAATGCACTCAGCACCTGTAGGCAATTCATTAAAGCAGTCATATCTGCTTCCCGGAGCTCTTGCCAGTTGATAGGCACTGCATTTGCGATCACTTATGTTTTAGAAGCAACTCTGAAATCAGATTCAAAGCATCATACAACCCTATTATTAAAGCTGAATGACAATCCTTCCCTTTAAAAAAATAAATCACATTTGAAAAGCATGTAATTGCCATTACAATATAAAAAAGTATTACCAAATTTTGCTCCTAATTTATTATTCCATGCAATGCCTTCACAAATACATCTGAAGACATTTTAAAATGAGGCAAACTTCAGGTATTATTAGTTTAGAAAGTATTTGCTAATCCTTGTTATTTAGGGAAGAAATATAATCTATATCTTTCAATAAGCATCACAACGTACCATTTATAAATCACAGTAATACATCAGGAATATGGCAATACATCTTACCGGACATTTTCAGGTTTCAGTTTGTCCAATACCATTTCTATTAAATCTGGCCTAAATTCTTCAAGTAAATATTCAGCAGCAAGAACTTCTTCAATGGGATAGTACTAAAATAAAATGTTACACTTTTAGTTTAGACTGAAAACGATCCCAAAAGTGCTCAATAACAGTTAAACAAGGAATTGGTGCCGTTTAGAAGATCTATTAACAGATCAGAAGGAAAAACACCCATTCTAATGTAGGCTTGACATTGAATAAAGAGAAGTAAATGCTGACCCCTAGAGGATATCTCTGCAATTGCAGGGTAACCCTTAAGAGCATCAAGTCACTCTATTGATAACAACCATGAATTTACTCAGACTCCATCTGTCTTGATTCACGACTTGAAATCCCATTACATTGATGAACCTTCTGCAATGTTTGACCTTTCTTGTGCTGGCTGGTTTGGATTTGAACTTTCTTAAGGCAAACTTGCTGGACTTGGGGGGGGTCTGTTTACTTTGTAGTCTGTGGTTAAGTTTGTACTCACATTTCCTTTGCCAATTGATTAGTGTTTGACAAACCTATCAGTGAAATTTGCAATCACATCTTGGTGTGCTTTTTATGCGCTAGGCCTGGGGCAGGACCAACCCACTCACTCATCCATCCATCCGCCCATCTATCCATTCATCCAATCAACATCCTGAAATTGAGGGACAAAATGGATGCTTTAAATCCTATGTAGGATTAAGTGGGGTTTTTTTGCCTCTCACAAATCAAATTAAACCAAACCTTTATTGTCAATGCACAATATATGTACAATGAAATTGAATGAGCTTCCCTTAGTGCAGCCCCCCCAAACACAAAATACTTCTCAATAACTCAATAAATACCGTATTTTCACGACCATAAGCCGCACTAAAAATCCTAAATTTTGATCCAAAATCGGCAGTGAGGCTTATAACCCGGTGCGCTTTATATGTGGAAAAAGATCTCCCAGCTGCTTTGCTCCTCGCGACTGCAATAGATGTACAGAGGCGGCTTTTGGGGCTGGTGGGGATTGGATTTCCGGCTCGGTGGCCCCTGTCGCTTCTGGACGTTGTGGGGAGCCGAGGAGAGTGTGGGGGGGAGCGCGCGGCGGTTCTTGGCGCTCTGGGAGGCGGGAGAGGCGCGCGGTTTGGTTTCTCCTCCCTGGGCGGCGCGCCGATCCCCGTGTTTTTCGCATCGGGGCATGCTCTTGCAGCACGCCCCGATGCGAAAAACACAGAGATCGGGCGACGTCCAGGGAGGAGAAATCAAACCGCGCGCCTCTCCCGCCTTCCGGAGCGCCAAGAACCGTCGCGCGCTCCCCCCCACACTCTCCTCGGCTCCCCACAACGTCCAGAAGCGACAGGGGCCACCGAGCCGGAAATCCAATCCCCACCAGCCCCAAAAGCCGCTTCTGGACATCTGTGGCTCCCGGCGCTCCAGGAAGCACCGAAAGCAGCTGGGAGAGGCGCGCGGCTTGGTTTCTCCTCCCTGGACGCTGCAGCAGCAGCCCCAAACTCACCGATCCCAGTGCCTTTCGCATCGGGGCGCGCTGCAAGAGCATGCCCCGATGCGAAAAACACAGAGATCGGTGAGCCCGGGGCCGCCGCTGCGACGTCCAGGGAGGAGAAACCAAGCCGCGCGCCCCTCCCAGCCGCCCTCGGCGCCCCCCGGAGCGCCAAGAACCCTCGTGCCGCTCCTCGCGATGTCCAGAAGCGTCGGGAAATGTGCGGCTTATAACCCGGTGCGCTTTATATGTGGAAAAAGTTAAAAAAATTAACGTTAATTGATACTGCGGCTTTTAATCCGGTGCGGCTTTTGGTCGTGAAAATACGGTAAATAAAAAATAGAATCCCTAAACCCAAATAAGTAATAACTAACACTCATTCCCATATACCTATATGTATGTAACATTATATTATATTACATCAGTATGAACGTGTTGCACGTTGCACTGGCCCTGCAGATCTATCATATTAAATCTAATTGTGGTGTTACGTTGCGTTCAGAAGTCTGACAGCCCACAGATAAAAGCTGTTTTTCAGCCTATTTGTTCTGCTGGCTATGCTTCTATATCTCCTGCCCGATGCTGACCAGGATGTGAATCATCCCTGAACTGCCCAAATTGGGGAAACATCAGTCTGAAATTATGGGGAGGATGTTCAGAAATTTAAAGGTATAAAATGAATTCTTTAAACTGGGTTTGGAAGACTGCAAAAAAGACGCTGGGAAACATAGGCGCCCCCAGGGTAGCCCTACATGTATTCTAGACCAGGCGTGTCAAACTGGTGGCCCGCAGGCCAGATACATCACGTGCAGGTCACACCCACCCCAGGTCCATGAAGGGGGAAAAATGCCGTGAAACATCACCTAACGGTAATGTGATGCCGTTGAGTTTGACACCCATGCTCTAGACATTCAGACGTTAAACTCACATTGAGAGCACTAAAATAATGTAAAACCCAATACATAATTCAAAAGGTAATGAAAAAAAATGTAACCTTTTAACATCAAACTGTTTAAGCAACAAACATTTCGGTTCACAGTACGACTATTCTATTTATTAAGCAGGTAAACCGTATAAAATCAAATCATCTCTGATTGGAAAAAGAATGTTGTAAAATTGTTCAGCAACAAACAAGCCAGTTCTCTAAATCGTATTTCATGATCCTCCACATGAGGACATTGGCCACTGTACCATCAACAACTACCACTCTTTATAGTGGCAACGCTGATTTAGTCCTGCATTTAGCTGAACAAAGAGAGGGTTGAAGCCATATGAAGAACCACTGGCTCTTCCTTTCTCTCTCACCTCGACTTCAAAACATACACTCAGAAAACCCAAATACAACAATCCATACAGTCCATTAACCCTGCTTTTATAATTGGAGCCCTGAATCTTGCAGAGAGATGGATAAGCATTCAAAACAGCACAGAGCCCCATTGTCTCTCCTGCTGCCAATCTTAGCAATCTTAGTCTACTTGAGGTACAAAAGTAAAGCTTTGCTTACAATTGTTACTAATAACTTTTTCTCAAAAGTCCCAGAAATATTAAGAAGCAATACAATATTAAATACAATATTCTAAGCTGTACAACAACATAAATAGCTCTATACTACAAATTGCAACTTACATGAAGCATCCCTGCAAGTTTTGATGTATAACCTCGGGGTCTTTCTTTATCTTTAAATCTGAATGCTACAGCATTTAGATCCTAGCAAAAGAAAGAAAATAAGATAAAATACTCATGCAGATACAGATTAACATTTTAAATCACAGAAAATTCTTGTTAAACATAGATTTGGTTTGACTTCTAATATTCAGAATTAATCACATGAATGAAACTGGAAGACTGTTATTTTGAATGTTTCAGAGTGCATAAAAATATGATTCTTTGCATTATATGGATACAAAGAAAACATCTTACCAATAATAATGATAAATGAATACGAGGTTTGAAGTGCAAGCTATTTTAAAGCTGAAATAAATACATAGAGACAATTCTCTGAATCACTTAAAAAAGTACTATTTTTCAGAATTAAAATGGGATCATTATCAGTTTGATAAACTATGTTTATATAAATACAGTTTTCTTGAAAAATATTGTTTCATTATTATTTTTGTCTTCCCCAATTCTGGACTCTTCTGAGAACTATGGCCATTGCTAAAAATTCTTGGATTTTAAATCCAAACATCTGGAAGGCATTTAGGTTGGAGAAGGCTGTATTAGTTTATTAATGCAGAACAGTTACCTAAAATAGTTACATAAAATATTACTTGGAAAAATGTTTGAAAATAGTTATTTCTATATATGAGAGATTCACTCATTCAGACTATGTTTATAGGAATATTCAAACTAATGTATGGGTAACCACATTGAATTCAGTAGGGTTTACTATATATTTGCATAGATTATACTTACTGAGCTCAGTTTTTCACAAATTCTTTCTCTGGGTATATGAGCATTTTTTTAGTTTGAGATAATAGTAATAGTTATTCGGTTATTTTTTTATATATATATATTTTGCCCTGGCTGTGATCTCTGACAATCCTTATTGACAAAGATAGTTTTCTTGGGCAACATGTTTGATGTTAACTTATTGTCTTAACTGCAGCGACAATAAATGTAGTTATCAGATAGTGGCTTCAAGATTTCAGGCTAAAAGTAAAAAGAGGGTATACATCTGTTCCACCAGGAAAACTTAAGGGGAAACTCTAATGCCCCATTGAAGACCCTTATAAAGTAAGAGTTGAACTAGATCCTTATAAAGTAAGAGTTGCATGTTAGATTGATCAATTTCCCTGGAATCACCAGTCAAAAGTGCCAAGACAGGAAATTTGGCATTGCTGATAAATGTGGATGGGAAGAGGCTGCTGTTAGCCCTGAAAAGGTCCTTCCTCAAGCTAGAGCAGTGTTTCTCAACCTTGGCCACTTGAAGATGTCCGGACTTCAACTCCCAGAATTCCCCAGCCAGCGAATGCTGGCTGGGGAATTCTGGAGTTGAAGTCCAGACATCTTCAAGTGGCCAAGGTTGAGAAACACTGAGTTAGAGGAAGATACTTGCAGATTCCCATCTGGGCTGCTTTCAGGGTTCAAGAGAGGGAATTAAATTTGGAATGACATCCATGTCATTCAACTTTTGTATTACTAGGTTGTTTTTAGCTGAGCGTTGTCTGAATTTGTAAGGAATCTAGAGGCATGCCAGATATTCTTAAATTTTTGCTCTATTGCTTTTTTTACAGTAAAATATAATTGTTAATAAAGATTGGCTGTAGTAACATTTAAAGGGGGGGGATCCAATCTTTAACCAATATGCCACCAATACTCTCCATACTTCAGTTCAATTTTGGACACTGCAGACTCAAGCCTGATACTATCTTGGGGATATCCCATGGTGCCCCAAGTATTGTCTCTAAGTGTCTTTTTCTTCATATATAGGCCCTCTGAGCTGTGTAGAATATTTGGGCTAATGTTTTAGCTTCAAAAAGCTTTAGTACTGGATGTGACATTTCAATTCACCTTCTTGGAATAAAAACCACTATTAGTAGCCCTTGTGGATTTTGATGCTACTTCTTTAATATTCTATTCATGATAGGTTTTCTAAGATTCACTATCATGAAATACCAAACCAAAATGTTTAAGATGCCTGTTTAAATGACAGACTTTTATTATTCTCCTTAAGGCAATAGAAAATAATTTGGTAAAGATGTCTTACTTTACATTCTTGAAAAACCCATTCTTGAGGTCCTTCTGTGCGTAACTTTTGAATATATTGAAACATATGTAAAATAATATCTTCCACATGTACTGTACAAGAAAAATAAATAAAGGATTTTTAGTTTTGTTGGTTAAAGCAAAAGTGACATGATGTTGTTACTATACAGGCAACCCACAATTTACAACCACAAGCAGGACCAGAATTTCCATCATAAAACAATGCAGTTGGAAAAAAATGCAATATCACATGATTCACTCAGTGAGGGCAATCCTGGCAGTTGTCATAACCTCAGATGCGCAAATCTGGAAGTGGAGAGAATCCATGTAAGGAGGACAGATGTGCAGCAGTGGGATTGGGGAGGCCTTGGGAGGCCTGGTGCAGTTTATGTATGAACTGGAGGGTGTGATAGTGTAGCACAAGCTCAGGAAGGCCAGAGAAAGAAGGTGTATGCATTAATGCACAGCTTCAGATAGTTTTCAAACCAATTTGATTATCAGGAACTGTTTTTCTTTCTAACTGCCAGCAGTATTTAGAACAGGGGGTGTCCAATCTTCTGGACTTCAACTCACAAAATTGAATGGCTGGCTGGGTCATTCTGGGAGTTGAAGTTCAGAGGTCTTAAGGTTGCCAGGTTTGGATACTGCTGATTTAGAACATGAGGAATTTATCACATTTGTAAGATCAGGAAAAAGCACACAGAACTGTTAGCAGCATTCTGAAAAATAAGAAAATCCTTCTTGCTATGGTACAGGTAGTCCATAATTGAGAGCTAAATTTCCATTTTTAAGGAAGACAGCTGTTAAGTGAATTTTGCCCCATTTTATGACCTATATGCCACAGTTGTTAACAACTGAATCACTGCAATTGTTAAGTGAATAAAGCGGTCATTAAGTGAATCTTGTTCCCCCCCCCCAGTGATTTTGCTTGTCAGAAACCATCTGGAAAATGATGATCACGTAAACCTGAGACAATGCAACCGTCATAAATACACGTCAGTTGCCAAGCACTCAAATTTTGATTATGTGACCATGAGGATGCTATAGCAGATGTGAATGTGAAAAACCAGTCATGTCACTTTTTTTTACTGCTGTCATTAACTCTGAACAGTTATTAAACAAACGGTTGTAAGTCAAGGACCTGTCTCTATGAAACTGCATGTGATTAAAGCATTTTAAATATTTACATTTTACTAGACTGCAGAATATTTTTCACAGTGGGATATGCAAAAGGTCTTAGAAGAGAAGTGACACTTAAGTGATATTTAAGCCCTAGCATAGCAAAAAGGTTTAAGGGATCCACTTACACAGTCCTTCTTCAGTAAGATCAACATTAATGATAAAAAACATGAAGCCTCGAGCACCTTCTTTTTGTCCGCCAACCAGTGTGCTTACCCAGCCTATGATAAAAGCATATAATACATACAATATTGTTTGCATTTTAAAAAAAGTTATATTATTTTTAAGCAAACGCTGATAATATATGTATTTTTGGTTAACAGCCTTCATACATTATGACAGAATATCATAAACGGAACTGGTAAAATGTGACGATTAGAGGTAATGAATTTCCAGAAATTTTGTAGCAATATAATGCTATAATGCTTCTATAATGACAGATCAGCCAAGTGCTACTGCCAGCAGAGACAAGAGGCGTATTCTTAAGATAGTCAAGAATGAAAGTAAGGACTGTGACGTTGATGCTATTATACATCTTGGCACAAATGATCTGACCCAAAAAGAAGTACTTTCTGTGAAGAATAATTTCCAGAGCTTGGGGTATGAACTTAATGGTAGAGGTTGTAGGCTTATCTTTTCAGCGGTTTTACCAGTATATAAGGAACAAAAAGGGAAGGGCCAGCGTGTAGCAGAGTTTAATGTGTGGCTAAAGGAGTGGTGTAAAAGGGAAGTGGTGTAAAAGAGCCAAGGTGGCGCAGTGGTTAAATGCAGCACTGCAGGCTACTGCTAGATCAGCAGGTCAGCGGTTCAAATCTCACCGGCTCAGGGTTGACTCAGCCTTCCATCCTTCCAAGGTGGGTAAAATGAGGACCCAGATTGTTGGGGGCAATATGCTGACTCTCTGTAAACCGCTTAGAGAGGCCTGAAAGGCCTATGAAGCGGTATATAAGTCTACTGCTATTGCTAAAAAAAGGCTTTGGTTTTATTGATGTCAGCAGCTGGTCCAATGAAAAACTTGAACATTGGGCACTATCTAATAAAAGAGATGGTTTGCACCCAACCAAGAAAGGGACTGAGTTACTTGGCATTAAATTCACAGATTTTCTGGATAAACATTTAAACTGAATAGCGGGGACAGAGAATTAATTAATACAGAACATTTCTGTCCCCTGCAATCTAAAATTCATAGGGTTATCAGTGCATGTAACATAGATGTTTGTGCGGGTAAGATAATCAGTCCTGCTGTCAAGCAAAACCAAGCATTTAATAGTGAGTGCCATACCATGTGCACGAATCATACAAGTGGCTAGAAAATAGGGGCAGTAAATAGACAGTAAACACAGGGTCAATCAAAATGGATTCAAATGTCTATACACCAATGTACAGAGTTTGAGGAATAAACAGGGTGAATTAGAAATTCAAGTAAATGAGGGCAAAGATGATATTGTTGCCATTCCAGAAACTTGGTGGGATGAAACCCACAACTGGAACATACACTTAGAAGGATTTAAATTATTTAAAGAAAAGACCAAATAAAAGAGGAGGTAGAGTTTCACTATATATAAGAAATAACTACTTTTCACCATTGAATTTCATTTTATTAGATAGTGCCCAATGTTCAAGTTTGTCAAAATCTTTCTGTATCTTAAGCCTACCTCCTGGAGTGTTGGCTATTCCTGCCAGATTGGTGTCATCTGCAAATTTGATGAGTTCCCCATTTATTCCCTCATCCAAATCATTGATGAAGATGTTGAAGACTAGTGGGCCTAAAACAGAGCCTTGGGGTCCCCCACTGCATACTTCCCTCCATGTAGATGCAGTTCCATTGAGGACTCCACGTTGAATGCGGTTGGTCAGCCAGTTATGAATCCATCTGGTGGTGATGCTGTCCAACCCACATTCTTCTACTTTATCTAGTAGTAGGTTATGGTCTACCTTTTAATACTTAATACTTTTAATATTTAATACTTCTAGATCTCTGCTAACATTTCTCGTATCATAGACCATACCCAAGGGCAAGAGTGATAAAATGTGTTTAGATCATGAAGGCAATCTGCAGAAGCATTTCCACAATAACAAGTTTCATGCAAGTAGCACATCAGCTAACTTTGAATTACCTTACCTTTAGCTTTCAGTTCCGATAAAAGACTTCCTGGACCTTCATGCCCAATAAGGTGACCAAGATAGTGGCCAGGGTTTGATTTGTAGTACTTCTGAAGATCTGGTATTGGAAATGTGACATAAAGATTTCTAAAATCTTTAATAGGTACCACCTTGTAAAGTTGCTGTAAAATTTCAAAAAGAACAGAAAAGCCTTATTTATTTATTTTTTATCGTTGTAAGATAAAGGTTAAAGCTATTAACTTTAGGAATAGTTCCTATAATTTGCAGAAGTAGATGGTTGCACAACAATCTCCACTTATAATTTTCAGAGAATATCCAGGACTATCTTGTTCCATCTACTGTTTAACAAAAGTGTAATCTTGAAAGTTTCAAACCCACTCGGAGATGTTCTTCCTGGAAGGGATGCTCAGGGAATTCCGGTATTGGAACATTTTTATTCTTCACTTCAGAAAATAACTTTACCACCAGTTTGGTTAGCTCATCTAAAGTTTCTGCAAAAAAGAATAAAAAGAAACAACTGATAATTAACAGAATTCTAATTCTATTAATTTCCAGAATTCTAGTCTATTGGGAATTCTGATAATGTAACTTTTATACATTAGAAAATATCTTATTGGAAAAATATACAAAATAAGATCATTTATAGATTTCTTAACCTCTCTTTTCAAACAGTCCTAGAAGGCTATATTTTAATCACACATCTAAAAACTTAAGAGTACATACTCCTTATTGCAGAAGTTCTATATCCAGAATTCAGTCAGTGTATTTTACAGTGCATAACATAAATAAAACTAGATCTCAAGAAAGAAGAGAGGGAGAGAGGGGAGGGAGGGGGGAGGGAGAGAGTGGGGAGAAAGGGAGGGGGAGGGAGAGAGGGATGTTAAGGGGAAAAAACCCACAAAATTTAAAATGCTCATATAACATCAGGACCACCTATTAAGAGTACATATACAAGCTCTTAGTATGATACAGGGACAGAACAAACAATATACTGTATGACAAAATGGAGGCCAAACTTCCAAACACACTACACAACATGATGAATATACCATCTTTTTTTGAGTATAAGACCCACTGGAGTATAAGACGCACCAAGGTTTTGAAGAGGCAAATTAAGAAAAAAAGGTTTTGCATTCTGCAAACCTCCCAAAAACGGCTTGTTTTTTGCCCCAAAAAGGCATGAATAGCCTCTAGGAGGCTTTTAGAGTGCTTGGGGTGTGTGTGTGCAAAATGAGCAAAAAACAGCTCATTTTTCACGAAAACGGGCCTGTTTTTGTAAAAAAAAAAAGAGGCATGGATAGCCTTTAGGAAGCTTATAGAATGCTCGGGGGGGGGGGAGATAAAATTGAGCACAAAAAGGGCTAAAAGCTTCCTAGAGGCTCTGCACGGCCATTTTGGTGAAGGGGACAGGGTTTCGGGAGGCAAAAAATGCTATATTCAGTGTATAAGATGCACCCAGATTTTCAGCCTCTTTTTTGAGGAAAAAGGTGCATCTTATATTCTGAAAAATATGGTAACCACTTATAGTTTCACTTTTAAAGGGCTCTGAATGTCTACAAATATTGCAATGATTAACAAATATATAAAAAGGTGTAAATGAGAAATCAATAGTAATAGTTATTATTGTTATCTTTTTATTTTCTTTTTTACTTTTCAGATATTTTATCTTTATTAAATTTGATTTGCTTATCTTTTTTTCTTTTTATTAATCTATATCTATAATATAGCAATACAACAGAAATTTTAATAAGTTTGTTTAAATTACTTTAGATTAAAACTATTAATTTAGATTAAAACTATTATCACATTAACAATACTTTGATGTGAGTGCAGTGGTTCTTGATTAAGATGAAAAACCGAATAGTTTTACGCTTATAATGCTGATATCCTAAATTTTACTTAATATTGACAGAATTGCTTCTTCCTTTCTCTTTTTAATACTTTACCTAAATAATACAATGTTAATAATCTCATATAAACATCGCCAATTGAAAAATACAATGAATCATGGTTTATAATCATACACTAAAATTGATTTTTTTTTAAAAAATGGTGATGTGACTTGAGAAAGAGCAGTGATGCTAATAGCCACAGAAGGCAGATAAGAATAAATCTGCAAAATACTGAGTGCTTTGCAACTGTGTTCTGTGTTTTTATGTGTTCTAACAAGGAATGTGATTTTTATTTTACTCCTGAACATGAAGCTTGCCTTTCTTTAATTTCCTAAATTATTTATTATATAAAATATTAATAACATTTAAATATTTCAAAATAATTCTCTGAATGCTTGCCATTCTTACCCCGTCCTAAAACACAAACAGCCATTAAATTTGATGAATAGTAAGTGGAGTGAAACTTCAAAAGCTCTTGCCTTACATCTATTCCTTCTTGGTTTGGTCTAGTCTCCAAAGTGTACTTGTTCCCTATAAAGCAAGAGTAAAATAAAGGATGCGTTAGAGAAAAAAAGTTATAGCAGAGAAAGAGGCATGCATTCTCACAAATGTACAATCATATGGGAAGTTGATGAGTATATTTTTCAGCAGATCATCCCATGAGCTTGGGAAAAACTCCTGGATATCTCATGGTAAATAGGCATGGAGCTCCTATACATGTTTCCCATAAGATCGTACTTTAAAAACATATATTGTATAATATGTATGTCTATGTGTGTGTATGTATATGTGTATATATATATATGTGTGTGTGTGTGTGTGTGTGTGTGTGTGTGTGTATGTATGTATGTATGTATGTATTACACATATTTCACATATAAATGTGAAACTCTGTAATATTTCTGCAATTTTCAGGCAGTAAAAAAGAGAAACCAAGGTTACAATGTTTATTTCCAATATGTTGTCTTAAACAATACTGCTATACAAAATAAACCTATCACTTCTAGATGATATACTATAATAATGGTAAAGCTAAGGCAAGAAACAATAAAATAAACAACATGAAGGTAACTTCCTAAAATAATGAGAACACAGAAAGGTAAAACAATTAATTTTGTTATTGAACAGTTGTAATTATATTCAAGTATGGATATAATTAAGAACAATTATTAAACATAACTCATCAAGCCTTCACACGCTTTGATTACAGACTACCATTATAATAACAATATATATGACCTGCAATACAGGTATTTAGCATTGCTTTGTTTTTGAAAATGCAAAATATTAAGAAAAAAAATTAAAAACAACTTAATTTTTTCCCCATATAGCATACACAACAAAAATGAACTTTTAGCCAATAACACTGAATGAGAGCAGTGTTAAGTCTTGACCTGGTATCTGAAGATTACAAGGACTGGATATGGAAAAACAGGACAACTTAACCCAAGAAGGATATTGTGGCAGTTGATTCAGACTTTATTGACAGTACCAATCTTTAAGCCCAGAAGGAGCCCATCCATAACTTTGGGGGACTCCTAAATTAACAGCTCCTACGAAAAGAGCATGTGGAAGCCATACTTTACTTAATTTTGGCTAATCTCCCAATTAAATCTACTATTAGAACAAGCACTAAAAGCAAGTCACTCGTGCCCTTCTCACTTCATGTTTAGCTGTGGTAATATAAGGAGCTGCAGTGGAAAACTATCTGGAAACTGCAACTGGTACAGAATGCAGTTGCCTACTTGTTAATGAGAATAGCCCAATGTTATCACATCACACTAGTATTTGGGTCACTACCCTGATTGCCAGTTTGTTTTCAGGTCGAACTCAAGACGCTAGTCATAACCTATGAATCCCTAAACTTACTCTTATTAAAATCTGCACAACTAAGACATGATGGCAGAGAATGCATGTCATAAACTTAGACTCAAAGCAAGTAGTAATTAATAGAATGAGGGACATGGAGTTCCAAGAAGAACTAAATAGGTTGCCTTTCCACAGTAGGGACAGAATCAAACAGGGTGTGTGGGAATCGGCAAGATATCTAAATGACCTGATCTCCCCAAAACAAAGAATAGCTTTCTTCAGAGCCAGATTTAACCTTCTTCCTTCAGCACTCCTCCAGGGCAGGTATAAGAGAACACCTACAGCAGAACGCGTTTGTATATGTGGCAAAGGAGAAGTGGAAGATAATTCACATGTACTATTGCACTGCGAGCTATATAGAGCTTGTAGGTCTGCACATATTCTCCCCTTATTGAATTGACACCCATGCACGACCCCCCTGTGCTCCCCCCGCTTTTGGCACATGAGCCAAAAAAGGTTCTCCATCTCTGACCTAGAGATTGAAACATATAGCAATAGCAGTTCAACTTATCTGCCGCTTCATAGGGCTTTCAGCCCTCTCTAAGCGCTTTACAGAGTCAGCATATCACCCCCACAGTCTGGGTCCTCATTTCACCCACCTCGGAAGGACAGAAGGCTGAGTCAACCTTGAGCCGGTGAGATTTGAACCACTGAACTGCAGATAGCAGTCAGCTGAAGTGCACCCTAACCACTGTGCCACCTCGGCTCTTTTAATATGAAGAATGGTTGCAGGAATTAGGTATGACTAGTTTAGAGAAAAGAACGACTAAGGGTGATATGACAGCAGTATTCCAGTATTTTAGGAGCTGCCACAAAGAAGAGGGGGTTAACTTATTTTCCAGCACCAGAAGGCAAAACAAGAAAAAATGGGTGGAAACTAATCAAGGAGAGAAGCAATCTGGAATTAAGGAGGAACTTCCTAACAGTGAGGACAATTAACCTGTGGAACAGAAGTTGCCTTCAGAGGTTGTGGGTCCTTCACCTCTGGAGGTTTTTAAGAAAAGACTGGACAGCCACTTGGCTGAAATGGTATAGGGTCTCCTGTTTGAGAAGGCAGTTGAACTAGAAGACCTCCAAGTTCCAACTCTAGTCTGACAGGTCAGTTCTATTGCTGAATCAAAAAAAAAATGTAATTACCATAATTCTAAAGGCTGCATCATCAATAAGATTCTACAACATATGCCATATATTTTTATTTGCATGAAAACTGAATGTTTAGAAACATGAGGAGTCGTATCATCATAGTGAAATAGACCAAATAATGTACAGTTGCTTTCTTAATTACCTGTGCCAAATTTGCTAAATGGATGATTAGGATTTCCAGTAGCCTTTTCGAGCTGAAATAGTCTCCATGAATCATTCATTAAATTCTTCTCATGCTCAGAATCAACAGCATTTACTTCTCTATCTTTGCAGCTTTCATCAAAGAGAGGGCACAAGAAGAATTGGGCAAACCTATACAAAGGAAGTCCCATATTTTCCAAATTAATGTACTGAAATACAATAACATTTTTAAAGTTTAAAATAACGTATATATGTATGGAAGTATACATTATGGCTTTAGATTTACGTTCAGGATGGATAACTTCAGTTCATCCTTGGATTTTTACCTGTGCTTATGTTTCTGTTAAGTTGGACCACTGCAGCTGGAAATCTCAGAATGACACACACCCCCGCCAAGTAATTGCTCCATTGTAATTCACTTTGTGGAACACAAATTATTATCAATTTAAGAATTTAAGTGCGGTTAGAATGGGATGGGCATTTGCAACCCTCATGGAGCATGACAGCATACATTCAATGACCTGAGTGGCATACAAAATTGGCCTGCGTGAAAGATATCCCCAGCTATGCCACCATGAAAAGACTGTTCTTTTGTGTGCACCAGCAAGTTCCTTCTTTCACAAAAGAAGGTTCTGGCTGTTGCCCAAAAGAACCCAGCCCATGCGCAAAAGGGGACCTGGCTGGCACACAAAAGGAAGTCTTGGCATATGCAGCATACCGTACACCCATCCACCTGTAGCTCTCATCTGACAATCTTTGGGACATTTCCATACGAACCCAGTAGAGACAGGAATGTGGTCAAAAATGTAAAAGGTAAAGGTTCCCTTCACACATACGTGCTAGTCGTTCCCAACTCTAGGGGGCAGTGCTCATCTCCATTTCAAAGCTAAAGAGCCAGCGCTGTCTGAAGACGTTTCCGTGATCATGTGGTTGGCATGACTAAATGCCAAAGGTGCATGGAATGCTGTTACCTTCTCATTAAAGGTGGCCCCTACTTTTCCTACTTGCATTTTTACATACTTTTGAACTGCTAGGTTGGCAGAAGCTGGGACAAGTAACGGGAGCTCACTCCGTTATGCGGTGCTAGGGATTTGAACCACCAAACTGCCGATCTCTCTGATCAACAAACTCGGTGTTTTAGCCACTGTGTCACTGCGTCCACCACATCAGAAATTTTGCTCTCATATAATTTTAATGTTATTTCAGGATTACTTCAGAAAAGCAGAAATAATCCAATCTCCTTAGAGACTGTCCCTTTATTAGATTAACTGAATTTGTACAAACTGTGGAGTTTTAAAAAATTTTCACTATGCAACTTGGTAAAGAAAGCAAAAAGGATGAAGCAGATTATGGAGTAATCTATTATGTATTAGATTACCTAGTAAAATGTAACGATAGATTTCATACATGCAAAGTTGAATTTAGCAACTGCCAATTAGTTTCATTTTAATAGCTTCCCAAAGCTTGTTATGAAGAAGAAAATCAAACATTTCTAAGTTTTCAGATTTAAAAACATAAATCCCTGTTGTCAGAATCAAAGTAGTTTCTATCCTCTTGGGAGATGCATAAAATCTGACTAGTTGAAAAACCAGAAATCAACTACTGAAATATATATAATAGCAAACCTGGGATTATTTGGGGTTGGTTTTTTTTAATCTAACAAAAGTCAATAAAAATTAAAATGGACAGGGCTTCCAATTTCATCTGGCCTAATAAAGATTATGATAGAAGTACAGAGAACCTCAAGTAGAACGTTTATTCCCAGTAAAAATCACACAGTGGTTAACAATATACTTGCTGAATAATTATGCTTACCTATCAAGAGCACCTTCTAAGTGTTCATGTGAAACATCAAAATAATAGTTGGTGTGTTCTCCACTGGTAAAAGCATTTGAACTCCCTCCATGTTCACTCAGAAATTGGCTGTACTCATTTTCTTTTGGGAATTTTTTAGTTCCCAAAAATAACATATGTTCACAAAAATGGCTTAATCCAGGAATATTAATGGGATCAGATAACGATCCTTGTGGAGAGAAAAAATATATAACAAGTCACTATAAATATTTAAGTTTTATTGAAGAAATACTGCCAAACTTTTACAATTAGACTGATTTTTTTTAAAAAAAACAGGAGAGTCGTAATTAAATCAATGTGGTGTAAGAAATTTTATTTATTTCAAAAAAGATCAACGTATGAAATGAATTAAGTAGATTTATTTACTCTATTGCTAAGTCATGCTAGATATATGAGCTACTACACAATTTCTTCAGACTACTCTCCCGTGTGAATCGTCACTGAAGTCACAGTAATATATACTATTAAGAAATCAAAGGTGAAGATATTATGCAAACATTTGAAACTGCAAAGGAAAAAGAAAGAAATTAACTAAACGGCATGAAAGTCAATCAAGACTTTATTTTACATAAAAATAAAAGGAAAATATTTAGAAAAGTTGCTATTAGCTTAATGGGTTATTTCATTGTCTGCAAGCTTTTTGAAAAATATAAGCAAAATTCTATACCACAGTAAACACAATTAGAAATTGCTGGATCTGCTACTACTATTACACAATTTCTATTATTACCATTTTAACTTTGTTCCTATTTGCTTTTTTATTTCAT
This sequence comes from Thamnophis sirtalis, assembly GCF_051295495.1. NCBI lineage: Eukaryota > Metazoa > Chordata > Lepidosauria > Squamata > Natricidae > Thamnophis > Thamnophis sirtalis. The sequence continues at coordinate 2,219,073 of NW_028261395.1, forward strand.
TATTATTATTATTTATTAATTATTATTATTTATTATGTTTTTAAATCTAATTTCTTACTGGTCTTTTGCTACCTATAAGTTTATAAAATAACATGAAAATCTTTAGGCTGTGCCCAGGAAACATACAAATCTGACTAAATCAATTCTAATTTGAACCACTGACTCTTGGGGAAAAATATTAGTGAAATTTCCAAGCAAACTTATAATTCTACTTAAGTCAGGTAAATAAAATTTTTTATAAGACTTTTGTTTATCGTACAATATAAAACCAAAACAAAATATTTGATTAAATACCTATGTGCACATCAAGTGTAGCTGAAGATTTGTCAGTAGTGGGATCACTGATAAGCACTGCTTTGATGCCATTTGCCAGTTCTAATCCACGATATTCTCGTTTATCTTCAGGTGATTTGATAATTTCATTTGTTATTCTTTTGATAGCAAGATCATTCATTTTGTAGTATATTTCTTGCGGAAACCTAAAGCAAACAGGAAGGATATCAGGAAAAATTGAATTCAAATAATTTTAAGATAATATTACAAACGTAACAATATAAGCAGTGTTCTGCGACATCAGACCCTGGCCTAACCCTGGCCAAATTCAGCAGTCTGTTCTTACAAGAGTTAACCAATTGCACAAAAAAGTCCACTAATCTCCCAAGAGATGGCCTTCAGAGGCATTCATGCTATCACCACAGGCTTATAGCATTGATCCCTATTATTTCTATTTATGAGGTCCAGTCCTTTTTGAAGCCAGCCGAGCTAGTAGCCAGCACTGCAAACTCTGATAAATACATTACAATAACTTCCAAATACAGTTTTAGAGGATTAATAATATGTTTATTATATAAACTTTCTGTAGAGAAGCCTCACAAGATTCTTGTTTTCTTCTGAAAGATACTGACATAGCTAGTTTCCCTAAGGTCCCTATGTTACTAACCAGGATAATGTCAGATTACATGGTTGAAAAATAGATTGAAGATCCATAGTTTTAGATTTTAATTCTATACAATTGCTATTTCTGGAAATGGATTGTTATGACGTACTATATTGAATGATGATGACATAGCACATGTAAAACTGATACCATGGCAACTTTTAAGATCTACACATTGGGGAATGTCTGAAAGCTATGAAGAACCTCCACAAAGGCAGCCAGGGGAAAAAATGTGTTTTTTTGAAAGAAAAGTCATTGAGAATTCAGAGCTTGCTGTGCTTTTAGTGAATGAAGTAAATGACGTGCTGATAGGAAATAATGGCTCTGTGTATCCTACTGGTATTATGGCAGCCTTTATTATTATTGCAGTTCTTTAATTCTATAGCAATCTGACTCCCTTCTCAGTTTGATCCTTTCTCATATCAGACTACCATACTGGCTGGCATAAAATGTCATTGTAAATTATTTACTAGACAAATTAGGAGAAAGAATTTTGCTTTGTTGTTTGATTCATTATGTAGCCAAAATGCACGCATACACGCACACACGCACACACACATAGTTTTAATTGTATTCAGATTATCAAAACATGAAGTACAAGTGAAAATAAAGATAATAGGGAAGAAGGGAGGGAAAAAGGGGGAAACCAGAATGTGAGGTGAAGGGGGAAAAAGAAAAAAGTGTTAACTTCCATCTTCTTTCAATGCAGTAGAATAAGGATAACAACATTATAGCCTCAGCATTTTACTTTGTAAACCAGTAGCCCTTGTTTAAAGCTGCCTTAGAGTGAAGGAGCACTATTCTGGTGCCGTTGAAAAATGGAGGAAAATTGTTTCATTTAATCATATTCAACATTAATGTATTATAGTTATTGGCCTAAAGAGGAGTCTTGCATCGCAGCACTACTGGAGTAGCCAGCCATGCAGTGGTAGGTTGCAGGCGGTACGCCCCGTTACGGGCATACCGGAGCCTGCCCAGAGCACCGGACACCGTTCCAGTACTGTTCTCCGGAGGGCCAACCCGCCCGCCCTCCTTTCCTGACCTTAAACTCTTAGGCGCTTCCGTGCACGGCGCATACAGCACCTGCGCGATGCTCTGCCGAGCAACTGGAGCATCGCAGAGGCTTGCGGGGGCGTCACTGAACATTAAGACGCAGTGTATGTGCGTGCACCGCACACATTCATGTGGAGGACGCCGGGGCCCGTTACAACCGTACTGGAACCCACCACTGCAGTCATGATATGTGTGATTCAAAATGTAGGTTAGCCATCACAACCCACTATTATTTATTTATTCATTTATTAATAGGGAAACAGAGTCTTTTATTTGTCCTTATGTTTGCTGATAAGAGGAGTAAAAGAAGTTGCTATAAACAAAAGGAACAAAAAACACATACAAATGGCTGTAACATAGCCAATCACTTGAAAAAAAAAACCAGCAGAAAAGTATTTGTTTAAAAAATGAAATCCAGGGCTTTGTCCAAGGTAAGATATCCTTTAGCTATAGACAATCCATCAAATATTGTTTTAAAAGAATGAATGGCTTCTGAATGCTGACATTCTCAAGTCTGGCAAGAGAATCTGCTGATGAGATAAATATGGGATCTTTCAACCTGTATGTAAACCCCATTTTTTAATTAAAACAAGCCTTCAATTAACATAACATAGGAGAGTTGCATACTTTGTAAGCAGAAGTTAAATTGCTGATGTGTGAGAAATTCCTGAAGTTGACAAAAAGAAATACAATGCCTTTTGAAGCCCATAAAAATAATTATCTTGACTTAAATGGGAACTAAAGCTTGGGAGCATTTCATTAGTCACAATTTTATCAAATTAGAGTTCTTCCTCTAAATACCAGTTCTTCCACTACAAATTACCAGCTCATCTTGGAAATGATTTTTCTGAAGGTGAATACTGAATGGTATATTTCCCAAAATGACAATTAAATTTGTGCTTTGTCGGTCAATAAAAATTTTTATTTTCTCATTACTTAAAAGTAGCTGATCTCATGAGCATATTTCTATCTGCTGAAACTACTAAATTTAATGTCAACTTTCTAGTATTACTTATAGCAATTTACCACATGCTCCCTAAAGAGGTTATTTTTGGACCCAATGGTTTTTTATAACTATCATGCAGTCTCCAACTTTCTGGGTAAGATTGCTGAGAAGGTGATCAATTGGATAGCCCTGGAGGGAACAGATTCGGTTAGGTTTTAGGCTGAGATTTAGTACTGGGAAAGTTTTGATCATTCTTCCAAATGATCTGAGCCAGAGAAGGGATGGGGGGGGGGGGTGCGTTCATCCTAGTGTTCTTTGATCTTTTAACAGTTTTTCACATCATTGACCATTATATCCTTCTGAGACAGTTCTGTGGGTTGGGGGGGGGGTATGTTTTACAGTGGTTCTCTTCCTTTCTAGAAATCTGGTTCTACTCATATTGGTTGGGGGCGATCATTTCCCAAGCCTTTGTTGTATGTTTTTAACATCTGTATGAAATTGTTAGGTGATATCACCTGCATGTTGGGGCTTTGTGTTATCAATATGCCCAGGACTTTGATGAGGACGACTGAAGCCCTCTTAGATTGCCTGCACTATTTTTTGTTCTTTGATTTTATCATTTTCATCATCTTTACCTTTCTTTTTTTTTTGTTTGTTTTTAATGTTTTAAACAATTTCTAAATCACCCAAAGTCACTAAGAGACAGACAGCATATTAATCCTACCCATGTTTTTTCCAAACTAAGACTCAATCTTATTTCCTTTGGGGGCCCCAAAATAAACACGATTTCAGGGTAATCAGTCCAGCTGGGCACCCTGCCCCGCCCCCCCCCGCCCCCCGGTGCGCACATGAGGGGACTGATAGTTTCCGGCAGCAACTGCAGCCCACTGGTCCCTTCTTCAGCACACTCTGGGCTGCGCAGAGAGGAAGGGATGAAGTGAAAGGCAGGCAATCCTGATGTGCAGAGGAAAAGGCAGGCGATTCTGATGTGCCGTGTGGGCTGCAGGCAAGCTGAGAGAGGTAACGAGCCTCCCACAGCTGCCCGCTGCCACTCGGCTTTCCCACAGCCCCTGCAGAGTGACAGGATTGCCTGCCTCCCCCCCCCCGCCTCAACTCACCTGTGCTGCGCGAGCTATGGCTGATGCCAGACACCATCAGTCCATGCATGTGTGTTGCCTCCTATGCTGGCTATGACCATCCCCCTTCACTGGGGCTTATTTTGGGGTAAGACCTATATTAGGCTGGCGCATGTAAATTCAGTTAGGGCTTATTTTTGAGGTAGGATAGGAAAACACGGTACTAATATTAAATGGTGGAAACATCATTAAATCAATTGATACCTGGGCAATCCCTGTTATTCAATATGCAGCACAAATAACTGATTGGACCCACATGGAACTTGGTAACTTGGATTGGAAGATAAGAAAACAAATGACAACTCACTATGCTTTGCACCTAAAAAGTTATATTGATAGACTGTATTTGCTAAAGGCAGAAGAGAGCAGAGGACTTGTTTTAATAAAAATTGCACTTTTTTCCCTACAAAATCATAATTACCTCTCTGCTTCCATGAGTTCATAACAAGAAACAGATCTACCTGCATATCAGTGGTATTGAAAGAAATTTGCTTTTATCAATTAAAACCTACTCTAATTTGAGGGAAACAGTCTTCTGAGCAGATATAAAAGCTACACTATAGAATACCTGGTGGTTTCACTATATAGTACTGTTAGGCAACAATGAATCAGTTGGCACTGGAAGTATTTATGAGGAGACACACTGTGGAGCTGGTAACTTCAATTGTTTCCCATCTAACATTTAAAAGACATATGGCCCTCTGCAACCACTTCACACCTAAGGAAGAATCAAATGAGAAGTAGTTATAGCCATGATTATTATCCAAAGAGCAAGTGAGTCTATATCACCAAGTTATTCCTAAGTAATGAACAGAAATATTCTTGTCACAAACATTTATCTAAGCAAGTTATTTATATTACTACAAAATATGTTTTGCGATATAATAAAGCACAATCAGATATATGCTTAATAAACAACAATGCTTGTATGGAGTTTGGTCAAACTAGCATTCTGAATGTATTATTAAGGTTGACTGGCATGCAAGAAGCAATTTTCACAGAACATAGGAGAAATTAAATAGGACAATACAAATGCAATAAGCTAGAAAATCGGGACAAAGTCCAGCTGCAAAAGAAAACAAAAAAGTGATGCAGTGGTTTCAGTAAGAGAGTGTACACAAGGAAAAATGCATTACGCTTCACTTTGAAAATATGTGTTCACTGCTTTCATCTACAATGCAACAATGCAGAGATGGTCATTCACAAAGTCCACAATTCTCTGGCAATGGCTTTATGGGGGAATATAAAGCAGGATAATTTATTAGGTGTAGCAGGGTTCGCTCCCACAATGACAGCTTCAAAATTGCTATGTGCATCCCTTCTCTTTGACAGCTGCTTAGATTTCAATGGAGGGGGGGAATCCATGCGTTTTTCCTCCCTCTGCATGGATTGTTGATTGCTAAGCCATGCCCACCCAGTCATATGACTGCCAAGCCACTCCCACCTAGTCACATGACCGCCAAGTCACTCCTACAAAACAGGCCACACCTACAGAATAGGTTCTAAAAAAAATTGAAATCCACCACTGGTGAGCATATATGGTTAATAATTGTTAATAAACCCCAGTGGCTAACCCAAACGTTACAATATTCTTAAGGTGTGGTGTGAGTCAGAAATCACATAAAACCATAATGTAGTTTATCTTAAGAATGTTATATGAACACAGACGTTATGATTAATTGTTTAAGCTCTGATCACAAAACATACTCTAACTGAACTGAAGTCTCCCAAGGGTGGCGATGGGAAACTAAAACTCATCAACTGGAAGTACAGCAACTCCCAATGTCACTCATCACTAGTCACCCTGACAGTTACTCCTGGCTATTAGTTCAGAACAGCTGGAGGGTGAAAAGGTATTCCATTCTTATATACACTCTCTGAGTAAATTTCATCCATCTTGAATAACATGATTAATATGATCCTGATGATACGCATTAAAATAATCTAATTTTGCCTGAATGTGTTGCATATTTAACAAGTGAATTTAACCTTGTGTTAAATCCCATAGTTTCACCAAAACAGGCAATAGCAATCCTATCCTGTATCATTGGTATTGTCTCCCATTTCCCCCACATAATGTTGAAATACAATTATGCAAAGGGGTTCATCAGCAATGGATGCTCTCCAAAACAGAATAGGTCTAAGTGTGATGTGGCAGAAGTTGGCAAAACGAAGTTCCAGTTAAAAAATGGGAAAGATCCATTTCAAGATTGCAAGAAAAACATTCCGGGGGGGGGGGGGAATACTTCCCTACGGAAACAATTAAGCAACAGCTTTGACTACACCCACACTGTATCATTCTAAGGATAGGATAGGAGATGTACCTTCTCCTGTCACATAACCTAGAGGGGTGCTGCTATTAAGGAATGGGAAAGAATTCTGCATTATTTTTTCTGCTCTGTTGTTTCACGACCTTGTGTTCTATATTTTCTGTAATGATCACAATCCTTCCCCTCCAAGAAAATATCATGGACCCAGATTTTACTCTTGCAATGCATTTCTTATTTATACTTTCCTTATTTTATATTTTACACTTTCCTTACATTTTCTGTAGCTTGATATTAAGATTCCAACTACTTCTCCTTAATTTATAATTTTTCTGTTTCATTCATTGCATTAGAGCCCAATTAATTTAACATTTCAATGTCAGAGGATGAAATAAACGTTCTCTCTAATGGGGATGCTGTATATAATTGCCCTTCCTGTGGGATTTCAACCACTTATTTCATAGCATTTTTTCTTCCTAGTGCTTTTCCCGCAAGTACAGAGTCTGCTTTTTCATTTATCAATAATTTAGCACACAAAGTCCACAACTGAGAAAGTGAGATACCGTGTTTAGGCCTTCATTATGGCCATCTAGTCAAAAAGCAGGCCCTAAATCAGGGATAGCCAATCTTTTGGCTTGTCTGAGCAAAATAAGTGAAGAGAAATTGTCTTGGTCTGCATATAACATATACAACACAGTTAATATATATCAATCACAGAATAAAATTAAGATGACAAACTTGTGGGCCGCATTACTAGCTTTTGAGGGTCACATGCAGCCTGTGGATCATGGGCTAGACATATGTGTCCCAAATAGAAAGTGGTCAGTGTGGCCTATAATAATTTTTTGTGTCAATACAAACATATATCAGATTTTCCAATTCTGTCCCTAAACCATTGGCAAAAATCCTACCAACCTCTTTTCCACAGTGTCTGAACAACAATGAACAACTTCAAACGTTTCTTACGTCACACCCCTTCAGACAGCCCAAGGTGTCCACATGTACAGTTCATTTGCTCACCTAGGGTCCTAGGCTGATTAAAACTAGCTCCCTAGTTTCAATCACTACGAATAGTACTGTTAAAACAATTTCAAGTAGTACTAATATTTTCACCTCCAAATTCAACACCTGAATTTTCATATTATCAAAATATTAAGTTGAGCAAATATTTGTCATTAGGTTGTCTCACAATATTCCAACACCTATCAGGATTCTGACTGCCTGACCAAGAAAAGACATTTGAAGCATCCAAATGCTTCTGCATATGCCAAAAAAACAAAGGACAGCCTAGTGATATTTTGCGGGAGTGATTAACTTATGGCCTACCAAATATTAAAGACAATTCTCAGCATTTCTCAATATCAACAATGCTGTCCAGAACTCCTGAGGATTTTAACTCAAATATCTAGACCGGAGCCTTCCTATACCTCCTGGTCAATATTTATAATGGCATAAGATTTGGTGGAGCAAAGTTGCCATTAGTTATGCACAACAAAAGTATTGAAGTATCACAAGCCTGCTACTTCTTTCAACATGAGCGTTAAGCATAATTAAACCCAAGGTCATTAATCCATACTTAACTGTGGGTGGGATCAAGCTAATTATTTCTGGCAACTCCTTGGTAATTACACAAATATTTCACTAGCAGATTATC
>NW_028261395.1:2229565-2317065 GCF_051295495.1 Thamnophis sirtalis
CATATATACATATATTATACATTTATACATATATTTACATACACACACACACACATACATACATACATACATACATTTATAAATATTTATACATATCCATATATATATATATTATTATTTTCCGGTCTTTTACCTCAGCCTCGATTTCTGATCAACCGACACCTTTCTACCCCCCCCCCCAAAAAAAAAGGCGGAAAGGAAGAAAACGCTTAAATAAGAAGCCTCGAAATCTTAAATGCTTTGCTGGCCAAGTTCTCCTCAGTTAAACCTGTTCGGCATGACGTTTGGCTTCTTCCTCCCACAAAAATGTGACTCGGGGCGGCAAAGCGCAACAACACAAAAAGCGGAGACTTCCACACACCTGGGGCTTCCCCTCCCCATATAACCCCTTATATCGCCCCCTTTTTTAAGCATTTCTTCTGCCCCCCCCCCCAATATAAACACACCCGTCTCGGTTCGCACCCACCCACCGACCTGGCCTGGCAATGGCATCCCACCCACTTCGTCCTCTTCTCGGGGGAGAGGCCGAAGGCCGACGGGGCCTTCTTCTCCCCCCCCCGCCCTTCTAACTCCCATTTTAAGCCTTTTTAAGCCCGCAGGTAAGGAGGGGGAACCGCTTCCCCGTCTTCCCCGGCATTCGCGCTGATTCACCCTTGCTTTTTTCCCCTCAGGCAAGCGGCTGCAACTATCACACTCGCACCGGGGAAGGTCGGGAGAGGAGAGCCGCGAGAGGCCTCAGGTTCCCGCCTCCCCGACCCTTTTTTCCCCTCAGCCGAGGCGGGAAGACGCTCGCGGGACCCCCGTTTCCCTCAGACCCCCCGCCTCACAAGGCCCAACTCCCAGCCTCCCCGCCTCACCGACTCTTTTTTCCCCTCAGCCGAGGCGGGAAGACGCTCGCGGGACCCCCGTTTACCTCAGCCTCCCCCTCACAAGGGCCAACTCCCGGCCTCACCGACCCTTTTTTCCCCTCAGCTGAGGCGGGAAGACCCTCCCTCCGTTACCTCAGCCCCCCTCACAAGGCCCAACTCCCGGCCTCCCCGCGGCGGTTACCCGCAAACGAAGAGACGCTGCTGCTGTTGCCTCAGGAAAAGCCGGCGCGCTGAAGGAAGCGGCCGCAGGGAGGAGGAGGAGGAGGAGGCCCGCAGAGTAATAAGCCGGCAGAGTCGCTGCCGCATCGCTGGGCCCTGCCCCGCTGGGCCCCACCAAGCCGGCCTACTTTTCCCCGGTCAACCCCCTCCCTTCAGGGCCCAGCCAGTTTCTCCGGCCCGGCGCCATTTTACGCTACGGACGGAGGGGGAGGGAATCCTACCTTGACGCCCGAGAAAGCGCTCCGCCTGAGGGGGGGAAAGGAAAAAAGGCAGCCGGCCGGGGCTCCGGGAAGAAGAACAACGACGGGAGCGCAAAAGCGGCTTTGCAAGCCAAAGGTAGTGACAATGTCCGGGCAGCAGTCCGGCTGTTGCGGCTGCAATTAAAGGGAGCCAAAAGGGGCCTCTGGACTGTACAACCTTCCTTCGGGGAGTGTGTGTGTGTTGTGTGTTTGTGTGTGTGTGCGCGCGTGCAAGAGGGAGAGCCAGCGCGCGATCCCGTTATAGCAGTGTTTCTCAACCTTGGCCACTTGAAAGATGTCCGGACTTCAACTCCCAGAATTCCCCAGCCAGCGAATGCTGGCTGGGGAATTCTGGGAGTTGAAGTCCGGACATCTTCCAAGTTGCCAACGTTGAGAAACACTGAACTAAATGTACAGACAATGTTTCATGAAGAGCTAATGATGTTTCCACCAGACAATATGTGGAAGCATCAAGAAACCTACACAAGCAATACCGTAGAAAGGTTTTTAATATAGACTTAAACCTTTTTTTAAACTTTATGCAAGACATTAGGAATTATTTTATTAATGAATTGAAGCTCACGAGTACAGATGATTTTAAAAAAAATCAGGCTATAATGCCGCGGTCCGCAGGGAACATCTCAGAAGCCTTAGGATATTTTCGGATCTTTGCTTCCTCCTCAAAAAGGCATTTTCTCCATAGAGAATTAAGGCACTATCCATCCTTCTTCGAGCTGGCACTGATTAATTCCAGTGTAAAACTGATCGTACCCATTTTGCTTCCAGTAATGGGAAATAAACCTGGGGGGGAAAGAGTAGGCCAGAAAGAGAAGAGAGGCAGGTCTCTCCTATGATTATGCAATTGGCAAAATCCTGGAGAAAATAAAACTGGCCCTGAGCAGCTGCTGTGCTATTCTTACTTCATAGAGCCAGAGGGAAGCGATACAGACTGACCTTCCAAATTTTGTAAACATTGCAGCGAGAGACTTAACAAGGCTGCTATCTCTCAAAATAAGCATCTGCATAATAGCAATAGCAATAGCAGTTCGACTTATATACCGCTTCATAGGGCTTTCAGCCCTCTCTAAGCGGTTTACAGAGTCAGCATATCGTCCCCCACAATCTGGGTCCTCATTTTACGCACCTCGGAAGGATGGAAGGCTGAGTCAACCTTGAGCCGGTGAGATTTGAACCGCCAAACTGCAGATAACAGTCAGCTGAAGTGGCCTGCAGTGCTGCATTTAACCACTGCACCACCTCAGCTCTAACAGCATGTCAGAATACAGTACTGTTAATATGGGGTGGCACTAATATTCTTTCCCCTTCACATACAAAACAGCATGTAAAAATAACGATCGCAACTAGCTTAACTATCTATTAAAAGAAACAATGTCATAGTATAGCCATGTAAACTCAGCCCAAAATGTAGTAATTTGGATCTATCAATCAGTTAAATAAATGCATTACTGTAAAAGAAAATAATTTTTCTATTTTATCTTTCTTGCCATACTTTCCCACAATAGCCCATCTAAAAGAAATGGGGAAGTCAAATTCTGGAAAACATGAGTTAAAAAGAGGGAATTTGAGAGAAGTACCTAACATTTCTAATTTACCATATTTTTCAGAGTATAAGACACACCTTCCCCCCACCCCAAAAAAACAGGGTGAAAATCTGGGTGCGTCTTATACACCGAATACAGCATTTTTGGCCTAAAACCCCGCCTCCTTTGTAAAAATGGACGTGCAGAGGGTTTGGGAAGCTTGCAGAGTGCAAAAACTTCTTTAAATTTACCTTTTCAAAATCATGGTGCGTCTTCTACTCCAGTTACGTCTTCTACTCCTTCAGTCCTAATTATTACAAATCGATGCATTAACTTTGTATTTTTATTTTTTAAAACTAAGTCACGATAATTGTACATGCTTTAGAAACAATCTGAAAAGTTTTTTTTTAATTATCAAAATTAGTTGGAATATTAAATAAATGGATTTTTATTCACTTTATAAGAACAGATACCGGCTTTCATCGCTACCTTTTTGGAGCCTGGAGAAAAGTTGGTTCCCAGAATAGGAGCAGTTGAAAAGGAATTCAGAAGCCCAAAGGAAAGAGCACAAGTGTAGGAAGAGAAATAGCGCTGGTTGGCTAGAGATCAGAGAAGAGAGGGCTTCTCTATCTTTCAGCTCTTTGATGATACATGAGAATTCATGTAATCAAGAGGAAAAGATTGTCAGGGCATGTTTATCGCAACAAACTGCAGGTGCTATAGACAGTGAGAAAGGAATGTACCTCTTAGAGGCAGAAACCTAACTCTAGCAGCAAACAGCAGCCTTAACCACCCAATCCGGAAGCTCCATTAGTAGAAACAGGATATATACTTTTCTGAGATGTAATAGAAGGCTTGGAACCTTACTTCTATCGCTCTTCTAAAGTCATTCAGGAATTGGGGACAATGTGTACTACCGGTATATCAGACACTCTACGTTACGGTTCACCGACAAAAGGGCGAATGACAAAACCACACCCGACTAAACCTCGGTGACAAAACCGCGTGTTCTAAAGCGCTCCGACGAATGAGCGCTGAATCGTGCCGACAACAGCGCGGCGACAGAAGCGCGCTGTAAAACTAAACCTAACCCTAACCCTAAACGTAACGCTAACACTAACCCTAAACGTAACGCTAAACCTAACGCTAAACCTAACGCTAAACCTAACGCTAAACCTAACACTAAACCTAACCCTAAACGTAACACTAAACCTAACCCTAAATCTAACCCTAAACCTAACCCTAAATCTAAACCTAAACCTAACCCTTACCTTAACTTAAATCACCCTTCTGCCGACGCACTGTTGTAAATCGCCCTTCTGTCGATGCGCTGTTGTCAGCGCGTTGATGGCGTCGTGGTTTTAGCGACACGTTTTAGTCGGGCGCGGTTTTGTCGTTCGCCCTTTTGTCGGGTCACGCTACATTACAATGTCCCTCCCATTGCAACAAATGGGAAGGAACTTCTATAAGGGAAAAGTATACACTGAGTGTATCTTACGTACAGCATGTTGTGGTTTCCTGGTTACAAATTTTTTAGGTATGCCAGCTCAAAGTACCCGATTGAGAAATAATAACAATTTGAGGCTTATAATCTACCACAGCTGGTATCACACAACGGGCTAAGCAAATATTTAAAAAGCCACTTTAAGATTCAGTGCAATGTGTGAATTCAGCAATGTACAAGAGATACCAGATACCGGCGTCCTCATCAAAAGTTCACACAATGGCTACGGTATATTTTTTTAAAAAAAATAAAAATTTATTCCCACATATTCTCTTTCCACAATAAATAATAGCAAAGTCCCAGAGCACTTTTAATTTTTTTTTTCATTTTCTATTACTTCATTTCGTGCTCCCACCAGCTCTTGCCTGCAGCCAAGTGTTACTTCAGTGTTGTTGTTCGTCATGCCCATTGTTTGCATTTAGTCTGTGAGATCTTGCAGCAGCTAATTGGGTGATCTATTTCTTCAGCTTATAGCAATAGCAATAGCAGTTAGACTTATATACCGCTTCATAGGGCTTTCAGCCCCCTCTAAGCGGTTTACAGAGTCAGCATATCGCCCCCACAGTCTGGGTCCTCATTTTACCCACCTCGGAAGGATGGAAGGCTGAGTCAACCTTGAGCCGGTGAGATTTGAACCGCCGAACTGCAGTTAGCAGTCAGCTGAAGTGGCCTGCAGTACTGCACCCTAACCACTGCGCCACCTCGCTTCTTTGCAGAGCCGACATGTGTTTTCTATTGCTATCTTATGACCTTTCCATTCAAGTCTAAATTTTCAATTATTATTATTTTAGACGTATTGGCTGTTCCAATTCTAATATGCAAAAATATGCATCTTATTAAGTACAAAGCAAAACGATTTTTGAATCTAGTACGGTCAAAGATTGAATTCTGGGAGACAGTCCTATTCTATTGAGAGGATACTACGTCAGACTGGGGAACCGTTTCTTAGCTGAAATGCAGTGAATCAGTTTGGATTCCTATGCACGGATATTTTATCATCTTTCTTCGCTATAAGGAGAACCAGTTGCTAATTGTGTGCAGGGATGTCTCACTTTAGTTTAATATATTATGCTTATATCCTTTCAACTGAAGGGATTGGGCTCTGAGTCTGTCAATTGCCATTTAGTGCCATTGATTGATTGATTGATTGATTACATTTATATGCTGCCCTTTTCCCTGAAGGGGACTCAGGGTGGCTCACAATTCAATCAGGGAAGGAGGTACAGACGGGGATAAAAAAGACGAGACATAACAATACAAAATTTAAAAACACACAACAACCATACAACTCTTTAGCCCCAGGCCTGTCGGAACAGCCAGGTTTTAAGGGCTTTGCGGAAGGCCTGGAGGGTGGTGAGGGTTCGAATCTCCACGGGGAGCTCGTTCCAGAGGGTCGGAGCAGCCACAGAGAAGGCTCTCCACATCGGCATTGGCCGGCAAATGGAATTCGGAGGAGGCCTAATCTGTGGGATCTGATCGGTCTATTGGAGGTAATTGGGTTGGAAAGCTGATTGAATTACCTATTGAGTCAGCTTCCGAACCGTTTGCAAACTTTCCTTCGGAGTTTAGAGGTGGAAATTTTTCTATAGTAGAAATTCCTTGCTCCTGGACCTCTCATCCCTTTGTGCCAACCAGACATTCCCACCATTTCCCTGTCCTTTCAATTTATTCTGATGTGGAACTTTACTATTCCCCTGCACAATGCCTATTTTGAGATTTCCCGCCCCATTTCTCCCCCTCCCTTCCAGGAAAAGGAATTTAAAAAATGGGGACAGAGCACCAACTGGCTTTCATCTTTATGTGGACCCACTGGATAGCTGGAAAGAGAGGTGGCCACCTTCGCAAGAGAAGTACATTAATTTGGATACCACTTTGGCAGTAGTAGAGTGAAGCCCATCACAGAGGCTCCAAGGATGTGCCCTTAGTTATCTCAAAGTAAATTAATTACAACTGGATAATATACGTAGAAATGGTTACTGAATGTTTACTTTGTCTTTTAAGCAACGCATCCCTTAATTTTGTATAATTTGTATAATTAGCTTATGTAACATTAGCGCCACCTCAAGTTGATTACATTTCAACAGGTAACAGGCATTGCAAACCATCAGTGAAGAAAAACAAGACATACCTTAAAGATAACAATTAGTATTTAAGTAGGTCAACAGTTTGGATGGGTGCATGTGTGGGCAGAAGGTTCAACAGTGCTGAAAATATAATAATCGGGTACAATAATTTATTTTAATCACTAAAAGGTTCTTGGCGAAACACACACTCCTGGATGTGCTGCTTACTATTGTAGAACAGGCATAACCCACAGCCTGCAAGCAATAGCAATAGCAGTCAGACTTATATACCGCTTCATAGGGCTTTCAGCCCTCTCTAAGCGGTTTACAGAGTCAGCATATTGCCCCCAACAACAATCCGGGTCTTCATTTCACCCACCTCGGAAGGATGGAAGGCTGAGTCAACCTTGAGCTGGTGAGATTAGAACCGCTGAACTGCAGATAGCAGTCAGCTGAAGTGGCCTGCAGTACTGCCCCCTAACCACTGCGCCACCTCGGCTCTTAAAATGAGCCGAGCAAGATAAAATGAACATCCTCTGACGCATTTCATAAGTCCTCAGAGACCTTCTTATGGCCACACGTGGTAATAAAATGGCAAGGAGCGGCACAAAGTAATAAAAGTTTAGTTTAGTTTATTAGTTTAGTTTATTAATTTTGTATGCCGCCCACTCCCGAAGGACTCCGGGCGGCTTACAATAAAAGAGGGAAGGGAGATAAATAAGACAATACAACAATTTAAGATCCAACAACATTCATAGTTAACTGGATACTTCAACAGTGCATCGTAGGCAAAACAAATTAACAATCCTTATCCTGTCGAGTACGTTATTACCAATGTTCCTTTGCTTTTTAAAAAAATAAAAACCCTATTAGTAGCCTTCGTCTGTTTTCTACCAATGTGAGATGTTAACTATTTGCAATTAAATATTTCATAATGTGTTCCGTGAAGTCATCTTAAGGAATGGAAGGGAACGGTGCTTTCTAGAAGATTGATGATTGCTTCGGCATCTGTTTTCCTTCCTGAGATTCAATTTTGTTAAATGTACATATAAATGTTTTTTTTTTCCCTATAAAGAATGCTAATCTGCCTTCCTTCATACAAATATAGGAAAATATTTCTTTCACCACGAAAGCAAATACTGAAAAATAAGCAAAGGAGGGGGGGGGGGGCGCTTAATAGTTCAAAACGGCAAGAATCCCAGTGTAAAATTTAAAAAAAAAACATGCACAAAACTGTGAAAGATATGAAGGAATGAATAGAGGAGGGTAGCCGAGGTGGCGCAGTGGTTAGGGTGCAGTACTGCAGGCCACTTCAGCTGACTGTTATCTGCAGTTCGGCGGTTCTAATCTCACCGGCTCAAAGGTTGACTCAGCCTTCCATCCTTCCGAGGTGGGTGAAATGAGGACCCAGACTGTGGGGGCGATATGCTGACTCTGTAAACCGCTTAGAGAGGGCTGAAAGCCCTATGAAGCGGTATATAAGTCTAACTGCTATTGCTATTGCTATTATGCAACAGCCATCACTGGTGATATCAACATCACATCCCCCAAAACTGAGGGGAGCGTACATTTCTTATTTCTGAAGTGTAAGATATATTAATTTTATTGGAGGCTCTGGATATCTTCATTCTTTTGCTTCCACTGAAAACAATTGGGAATTATCTTTTAATTATAAAAGCAGATCTTGAAGACTCCAAAGAAAGCAAAGAGGGCTGTTGACGGCCAAACCATGTTCTGTCGAATGTCTTTCCACTGTGCCTGATTGACTTTGAGAAATGATCTTCAGCTTATTCATTTAATTTTGCTTTATTTCTGAAGCAGTTCCTTTGGTCTTATGCCTTTTTGAACAAACAGAGCAAATATAGCCACCTTAACCCTAACCTTTTCCCCCCCAATACCTTTTGAGATGTCAAGGATGATTCAGTTCCCCACGGAAGACGATCCAGATGAAAATGATTTAAGAAGAATGTGATTCACGCACATCAACAAAACCCACACGTCCTTCTTTTTGTTATGCTCCCAATGCTGTTCTTCTACCTTCTCCCACATACAAGCTCCCATATTGGGAGAGGCTGCTATAATTAATAAACTAATTACTAATATTAAGAACTGTGTCACTTAAGATTTAAGTGCTCTAGATACATTTTCTGGCCAATCTGTAGATACACTGCATTATTCTTCGGAATGTCACGTCTTTAGTCCTGAGTGTCTATGGAGATTCTCAATCCTCCAAATAATGGTCTGGACTTCGTATTTTTTCTTGAAGATGTTTTCCTTCTCATCCAAGAAGCTTCTTCAGTTCTGACTGTATCATGGAGGATGGAGGGATTTATATTCCTTGCAGTCATTAGCACCCTTTCTCAGAGTCATTGAGTCCACTTCAGTCAGTTCTTGAGTCAGAACTGAAGAAGCTTCTTGGATGAGAAGTGAAATGTCTTCAAGGAAACTCTAGTTGCCTTTTGAAATAAAAAGCACCTTTGGGACTTTATGTACATACAAGTATGTACAATCCAGCGAAGGTTCAGTCTGACGGCGGCCCTTTTACGGGGAGCTATCAGACCCTTCGACCAATGAGATTAAACCTCTGTTCCCACTGGAACAGAGGACCTTGGTGGAAACCACTATAACTGAAGCTAGTATCTAACAAAAGTGATATCAAAATTCTGTTAATGGGTTTCTGTAGCAATGAAGTCCCAACCTACACTTGAAGTATGTTTATAATTATGTAAATTGCATAAATTATATAGATGATGTCAATATTCCCGAACCAGGCAGGGGGTTGCAGCAAAATACCTCCTATGGTTCAATTATTCTACGTGGCCCCATCTCCTTTTGCAAAAGAGATTTCCAGCATGTTGTTCAAAGGCTGATGAATCTTGCTTTAATGAAAATTGTACCACGCCTCTGCTATTAGGGCATAAGGCAGGGCTGAAGCAATAATCCATGGTGGCATTTCAGCTGGGGGGAAAAAAACAACAGAACAAAATCTTATAAACAAACGTATAAATTAGTTCCAAAGTACTGTTAGCATAGTAACTTACTATTTCTTGTAAACTGCTGGATTAACGACTTGGACAGCTTGCACTCCAAAAACTTACGTTGATAGCCACACCTAGAAAGTACACCATAAAAATAAAATAATCACTGTAATTTTTCCATGCAGGAAATTTTTCAACCATTTGCCTTTGCGCAACTGTGAGTTGTTACCCCAGTTACCACCTTTCCTGAATCAACAATTCTTGCTCACAGCCACCCACGCCTTAGTCACCTCCCCTCTTGACTATTGCAATGATCTCTACCTGAGGCTGCCCTTTAAAAGTACCTGAGAGCTTCAGTTGGATCAAATGCAGCGGCACACATAGCTTTCTGAAGGCCTAAATGTCCTCATGTGTTATCCCTCCTGCGGGAGTAGTATTAGCTGCTAATTTGCTCCTGCATCTAGTTCAAGATGCTGGTTGTCACCTTCAAAGCCTATATGGCTTGGGACCAGGTTAACTGAAAGACCATCTTTTCCCGGTCACAACTTCCAAATCCACCAGAGTGGGGAGATAGGAAAAGTCCCCTAAGGAAGTTCGTTTAGAACAGACTTGAGCAATTTACAGCCCGCTGGCTCCTATTTAAATGGTTGTCCACTAGGACTCCAAGATCCCTCTCAAATTACTACTGTTGAGCAAGGTACCACCTATACTGTGCCTGGGCATTTCGTTCTTCTTGCCTAAATGCAGAACCTTATTTTTTTCACCATTGAATTTCATTTTATTAGATAGTGCCCAATGTTCAGGTTTGTCAAGATCCTTCAGTATATAGACATCTGATCTTGATTCTATCCCTCTGTTTCTGCAGCCTAGAACTGTGTTGGCTTTTTTGGCAGCTGCTGCCCACGGCTGGCTCATATTTAAATGGTTGTCCAAGATCCCTCTCACAGTTACTACTATTGAGCAAGGTACCACCTATATTGTACCTGTGCATTTCGTTTTTGTTGCCTAAATGCAGAACCTTACTCTTTTCACCATTGAATTTCATTTTTATTAGATAGTGCCCAATGTCCAAGTCTGTCAAGATCCTTCTGTATCTTAAGCCTTAAGTCTTCTGGAGTGTTGGCTATTCCTGCCAGCTTGGTGTCATCTGCAAATTTGATGAGTTCCCCATTTGTTCCCTCATCCAAATCATTGATGAATATGTTGAAGAGTATTGGGCCTAAAACAGAGCCTTGGGGTACTCCACTGCATACTTTCCTCCATGTAGATGCAGTTCCATTGAGAACTTCACATTGAGAGTGGTTGGTCAGCCAAGTTCGAATCCATCTGGTGGTGATGCTGTCCAACCCACATTCTTCTACTTTATCTAGTAGTAGGTTATGGTCTACCTTTTAATACTTAATACTTTTAACATTTAATACTTCTAGATCTCTTATGAGCCGAGGTGGCGCAGTGGTTAGGGTGCAGTACTGCAGGCCACTTCAGCTGACTGTTATCTGCAGTTCAGCGGTTCTAATCTGACCGGCTCAAGGTTGACTCAGCCTTCCATCCTTCCAAGGTGGGTGAAATGAGGACCCGGATTGGTGGGGGCAATGTGCTGACTCTGTAAACCGCTTAGAGAGGGCCGAAAGCCCTATGAAGCGGTATATAAGTCTAACTGCTATTGCTATTGCTATTCTGTATATAGACATCTGCTTACTCCTTTTTATATACGTCTAGCTCAGTGTTTCTCAGCCTTGGCAACTTGAAGATGTCCGGACTTCAACTCCCAGAGTTCCCCAGCCAGCGAATGCTGGCTGGGGAACTCTGGGAGTTGAAGTCCGGACATCTTCAAGTTGCCAAGGTTGAGAAACACTAGCTCTAGCTGCACGATCCTTTATGTCGCCTAGCGATGATGTCATAAACAGGAGTTCGCGCATATTAAAAAAATAAGTCCCATAGTGCTCCGCGAATGTCGTTAGCCTCCCGCCGATTGGCTGACGCGCCGCGCGGCTTATTCAAAGTTGGCTTCGCTCTTGGCGCGCTTCTCTCGCGAAGTTGGTTGCGGGGCGTAAAGAGTCGCTCGAGCGGTTTCCGCTGAAAGGCGGCTGCGCTCCTCTCTCTCGCTCTCTCCCCCTTCGCCTCCTTTGTCCCCCCCGTCCGGGTCTCGCCTTCTGGACGTATCCCGGGACGAAGCGACGATGAGCTCTTCCGTCGGCGGCAAGAAAGAGGACAAAGGCAAGAACATCCAGGTGGTGGTGAGATGCAGGTAAGCCCCCGGCGAGGCATCTTCGCCCTTTGCTTTTTTGGGTCCTCCTCCTTCCTCCTCCAAGACCTCGCCCGGGTTTGATCCGGGTTCACCTCCAGGCTTTGCAGCATTTCTCCCCCCCGCTTGGTCTGCCTCGGGATTCGATCGCGTTTACGGACGAGCCTCTGAGGCTCCTCGGAAGGACTCGAGTGTGTTTTAAAAGAAAGAAAACTTTTGAAAGTAAAAAAAATAACGGTCATAACTATGAACCAGTTGCAAGTATCTGAATTTTGATCATAAAGATTGCAAATTTGAAACATTGTCATAAATCACTTTTCCCCAGTGCCAGTTGTAATTTTGCACAGTCACTAAATGAACTGTTGTAAGTAGAGGACTACCTGTACTGTGACCTTCAACTGCAGCTACAGAGAATCAGTCAATATGTGGTCATCCACCACTGGCTTTCTAAGGCTGGACATTTTTGAAAGTAGCAACCTGCTGTTCTGCTTATTTGTAAATATATGCTACCTATCTAACTGTACGTAGTCCCTAATAAACTATGTAATAAAATATAAAATAAAATAAATAAGAAAGGACTCGAGTCGGGATGGAGGAGTTGCGTCCCCGGGGCTGCGCTGCCAAGATGAGCCAGTCTTGGATCTAGTCCCTCCCAAGTCCCAACCATCGACATGCCGCTTTGTTGAAGGAGACTGCGAGTCTTAGAGTAGGATAGAGCTGGAAGGAGGGACCTTGAGGTCTTCTAGTCCAGCTCCCTGCTCAGGCAGGAGAATCTAAACCATTTTAGGTAAGTGTCTGTCTGTCTACACCAGTGGTTCCCAACCTTTTTTTTGGCCATGCCCCACCACCACGATGGGAACCACTGACCTAGACTCTCCTTAAAAACATGTGTTAAATACCAATAAGATAAATACATAGATCAGGCAGAAATGGCTATCAATAGTTAGCAAAACTTTAAGCATGATGCTTGAAAAACAAGAGAACAATTTAGTGATCAGAAATGAACAGCCGTTTTCCTCCTATTTGCTCTTAAAATTATTTCCTTGTTTGGCCTGAAATTAATAACACTACATCATTGTTAACATTAATTGGATTTTTTTAGTCCTCTTCATGGGAAAATGACAATTCAGGAAGAGATTCCCACCAGGATGGGAACCTAGACTCTCCTTAAAAACATCCAGTGACCCCACAGACTTCTGCAGGCAAGCTTGACTAGGAGTAAAGTCCCATTAGTTACAATAGTTCTACCTACAGTGTTCATTCGTTTTCAGGAGTACCTTTCATTGGAAACAATAATATGGTGTATTCATCATTAAGTATATTCCTAAGAGTCGCTAAAGGGGGAGTAAAGCCCTATTATCATGCATCTTGAACTATGGCTCCATGTAGAGTATGCATTCAGAGTACCTTCCATTGGAAACAATAGCACTTAATTCACTATTAAGTGTGCTCTTAAGCTTCCCAAAGGTGGGGTGTTTTTTTATTTAGTTTTTTAATTAAAATTATGAAGGCAGCGGAATCAGTCTGGGGAGAGCATCTTCAGCTTGACAAAAGATTATTGAGCAGACATAATTGTCCTGCTATGTATCATGTACCGGTACATATCCACTTTATTTAGATGTATTTGAATTGGCACCAATGACAGACTCCTTTTCACCCTCACACTCTATAAAAATGTAAAAAGCTATGGTAATAATTGTTGAAGATTCTAATTTTTAAAAAGCACAGTAGTATTTAGGCTTTTTTAATGATATGGTAAATGCTTGAGGTGGAAAGTTTTATAATGATTATATCATTGAACTACATCACTTGGATGGGCAAACAGTTGTCACATTTAGGTGGTTGCCAGTCAGTAGATTTTCTCTAGGTAACTTACTGAGCAGGATAACAATGCAAAATATAAAAATCAGTATAATCTAATATGGATAAAGATCTGTTTTAAGCGTCTCAAATAGTACCCATGTCTTTGGGCTAAAAGATAATCCTAATTAATTTGCTGCATTTGGGGGGCACTGGCATGAGGCTAAAACTTGAATCTGAAGAGAATTTATGTGGAGTTGTGCAATATGAAGCGTAAGATCTTTGTTGTGATGCGATTTTTGTTGATGTTGATATAAACTTTTCCAGGTCATTTTACCATATTAAAAAAAAACCTAAATGGTATATACAGTATGTTTTAAATGAACAGATTTTGGTTAACTGAGTCTTTTTGGATGAACCATGCCAAAGAATTATTTTTATGCCATACTTGTATCCTAAAGTACAAAATCAATGTGTTTGTAGTATGTTCTTGGACAGAATTGAAATAATTACAGCTCTGTTTTTTTTCTTTGAAATTAATTGGTGTATGTGTTGTCTATCTTTTGAGGGTTATTAATGTTATGATAACATCCAAAATGGCTAGATATGTTAATTTTCTGGCTCAGGCAGTGGAGATAGTTGCCATCTAGACATTGATCCTAATTTCAAATGGCTCATATGTAAGGATTTTCAAAATCTAAAAATCTGTGTTTCAGCTCCATAACTTTGCATCGTGGAAATCATAAGGGTCTTTCAATGCTGTTGTTTAATAATAGTTTTGGGTGGGTTTTATCTTTAAAGAATATTTAATGGTATCGACCCCTTGCATCCACATTATTGTGCCTTTACAGCATCTAACATAATTAAAAAACGTAACTGTAATGCTTCAGCATACAGAAAGTTATATGCTGTTTCATGGTGGTTGCAGATAAATCCCATGTAACATCACTACATCTGTTCATTCTACATTTTGGGCCCAAGATATATTTGTTTCATATATTTGTAATGATTCAGTCTTGTGTTGATACTGTGTGATTGGATGGCTTCATGTGGATCCCATCTAAAAAAATAAGAGCTGCAATCTATGCCTTAGATGTGAAATTTCATACAGTGATAGTTCTTTGTGTTTCCCTTCCCCTCCCTTGGGTTTGTGCGCCGCCCTGAGTCCCGCCGGGAATAGGGCGGCATATAAATAAAATGAACCTTGAACCTTGATAATTGGTTCCTTGACTGAATACAGGTAGTCCTCGAGTTACAACCACAATTGAGTCCAGAATTTATGTTGAGACATTTGTTAAGTGAGTTTTGTCCCGTTTTTACTTTTCTTGCCATGTTTGTTAAGTGAATTCGTATAGTTGTTAAATTAGTAACACAGTTGTTAAGTGAATCTCTTCTCCATTGATTTTGCTTGTCAGAAGGTTGCAAAAGGTGATCACACGATCCCAGAATACTGCAACCGTCATATATGTGAGTCAGTTGTCAAAACATCCGAATGTAGATTTTGTGATCGTGAGGATGCCGCAATGGTCATAAGTATGACAAATGATCATAAGTCACATTTTTTACTGCTGTTGTAACGTCAAACAGTCACTATATGAGCTATTGTAAGTCAAGGACTGCCTGAAGTTCAAAGTCAAACTGAAGATTTTTGTGATTTGATGACGTTTCACATGGATTCGGTGTAAAACCTATCCTCGGGTCTGTGAGCATCCACGTAGATCTGTACTTTGTACAGGAACAGTATTAGAACAAATGAAACCCCGTGACCCGTCAAAACCGCGCTAGACTAAGCCGCGCCCGATTAAACCGCGTCGCTAATGTCATCAACAGGGCGACAACAGTGAGCGCGGAGAAAGAAGGGCGCTTTAAATAGTGCTTTGAAAGCAAGCCGATTCAACTTAAGGTAAGGGTTAGGTTTAGGGTTAGCTTTAGGGTTAGGTTTAGGATTAGGTTTAGGGGGGTTAGGTTTAGGTTTAGGGGTTAATTTTAGGTTTAGGGTTTACAGCGTGCTTCTGTCTCCGCGCTGTTGTCGCCCTGTTGATGACGTCAGCGACGCGGTTTAGTCGGGCGCGGTTTAGTTGAGCGCGGTTTTGTGGTGGAACCATGAAACCCAGTGTTGTACAGTGGTTAAGGTATTATACTAATATCCTGTTCAGTTCCATCTTCAAGCAGGTTTTGGAATCTTATAGTACTGCATGGAGGTTCACCGACAAAAGGGCGAATGACAAAACCGCGCCCGACAAAACCGTGTGTTCTAAAGCGCTCCGACGAATGAGCACTGAATCGCGGCGACAACAGCGGGGCGACAGAAGCGCGCTGTAAAACTAAACTTAACCCTAAACCTAACCCTTACCTTAAGTTAAATCGGCTTTCTGTCGACGCGCTGTTGTAAAGCGCCCTTCTTTCTCCGCGCTGTTGTCGGCGCGTTGATGACGTTGCGGTTTTAGCGACGCGGTTTAGTCGGGCGCGGTTTTGTCGTTCGCCCTTTTGTCGTGCCACGGCTGCATGGATGCCAACTAACCTGAACTCAAAAGCCAAGGAAACAGGCTTATCGATCTCTTGCTGATTTGAAACTAGGCTTAAACGATTACTTCAACTAACATATGGGAAACTGTTTTTAAAGGCCCTTCAACGTATCTGAGTGCAAAGCTAACTCCTACCCTGTAGTGGAATGTGATCATGGACGGAAAGAAGTTAATGTTCGCACTGGAGGAATGGCCGATAAAACATCAAGGAAAACCTATACGTTTGATATGGTAAGTCTTGGTAGGAATGCCTACTCATTGCTTAAGACAGTGTTTCCCAACCTTAGCAACTTGAAGATGTCCGGACTTCAACTCCCAGAATTCCCCAGCCAGCGAATGCTGGCTGGGGGATTCTGGGAGTTAAAGTCCAGACATCTTCAAGTTGCCAAGGTTGAGAAACACTGTCCTAACCACTGCTGGGGAATCCTGGGAGTTGAAGTCCGGACATCTTCAAGTTGCCAAGGTTGGGAAACACTGGCTTAAGAGGAATGATTAGGGCCCTTTCCCCCCGATTTTGGCAGATTAGGAGCATCATGTTTACAATTTCCAGCGGCTGCATAAAAAGCTAAGGCACAAATGAACCTCAGATGCTAAGGGGTGTTGAATAAAGCGTTCGTTTCCATGTTTAAGCCCTGGCACCTTCGCTAAAGGAGCTTTCAAACTTTAATGGTATTTGTATGCCGCCCACTCCCCAGGGACTCTGGGCGGCTAATGATGCCAATCAACTGGAATTCTTTGCAAGCCGTGAGAACTTAAAAAGACGTAAAGAAAGCCCGAGGAATTGTTAGGAGCAGGGACACGTGCTAGTTTTGGTACTGAATATATTGTCAAACTAGGGTTCAGTGTTATGGCTATAGTCTCGATCTCTTCCTGTTACCATTTTGAGTAACTGGAGCTTTCTGATTAGAACGACATTTTTCTTTTTAAAGGCTTAAAAACAAGGCAGACTCTTCCCTCTTGAGGGTGTCCCAATGGGGGCAATATATAAAAGGATGCCCTTCAACTGAGATTTCCCTTCATCTCAGTTCTGACTCTCTATCTTTAAGTGACCAAGGTTGAGAAACACAACCTTGGTCACTTGAAGATGTCTGGACTTCAACTCCCAGAATTCCCCAGCCAGCATTCGCTTTATTTATTTATCAGCACAAATAAAAACATATATATATATATATTGTATTTGTGCTGATAAATAAATAAAGGGAGACTAGTATAGATCTATTTCAAGCTATTTAGCTCTCATCAGCTAGCCATACCCTTACTGGGATTGGAACCTGTGCTGTATTGCATTTTAGGCAGATGTGTTAACCATTAAGCCACAGAGTTCCTCTCCTTATCAGCTGAGCCAGGGAGAAAGGTATATATTTAAAGTCACAATCCCTGGTATGCCCAAATATGGGAGGAAGTTCACTGCTTCCATTCTCTGTCCATCGGCTCGTCACAAGAGACCATCCAGACAGAAACCCAATATTTTTACTGTTGCCTTTGTTACATTTGTGTTGCATTTGTGCTGATAAATAAATAGAGACTAGTATAGATCTATTTCAAGCTATTTAGCTCTCGTCAGCTAGCCATACCCTTACTGGGATTCGAACCTGTGCTGTATTGCATCTTAGGCAGATGTGTTAACCACTAAGCCACAGAGTTCGACTCCTTATCAGCCAGGCCAGGGTGAAAGGTATATATTTAAATATGGTATGCCCAAATATGGGAGGAAGGTCACACTTCCATTCTCTGTCCTTCGGCTCGTCACAAGAGACCATCCAGACAGAAACCCAATATTTTTTTACTGTTGCCTTTTTGTTACATTTGTTTGTTATTTATTTATCAGCACAAATATAAATTGTGTACACACACACACACACACATATTGGTCTTGTTGTACAAATCATAGCAGCTTGGATCATACAACAAGAAGCCTTAAACTAGAGGTTAGTATGTAAGGTTGCTCACTCTTATTGGAAAGTACAATTTGTAACATATGGATCT
This sequence comes from Thamnophis sirtalis, assembly GCF_051295495.1. Taxonomy (NCBI): domain Eukaryota; kingdom Metazoa; phylum Chordata; class Lepidosauria; order Squamata; family Natricidae; genus Thamnophis; species Thamnophis sirtalis. The sequence goes on from NW_028261395.1 coordinate 2,247,535, forward strand.
GTTAATGCATTATACTAAACCGAACCCAGATAAGCCACCTTAAAACTTCGTGGAATGGGTAAACATAGGACATGTTAAAATACAACTTTTGTGTCTGAACAACACAACTGTTGTGTCTGAACTCGTCTCTAAGGAAACTTCTGACATATATTCATTTTGCAAATAATTCTGAAATATAGTTTTAATCTGGTTTGTCAGATTATTCCAGTTCAGGTAGGAGACAGTGTGACTAAAGAACATTTAACAAGTCCCATTTTTATGTCTAGTCTCAAGGTAAGAACAGTTTCTTTTATTCAATAAAACAGGTGTTTGGATCCCAGGCCAAGCAGATCGATGTGTACCGGACCGTTGTATATCCAATTTTGGATGAAGTACTTATGGGCTATAACTGCACTGTCTTTGCGTGAGTATTGTGTTTATTTTTTTGTTGTACTTTAAAATATATTATTGAAGCTTAATTTTTCAAATTCCTTTATACAGTTATGGTCAAACCGGTACAGGAAAGACCTTCACTATGGAAGGCGAGCGGTCACCTAATGGAGAATATACATGGGAAGAGGTAAAAATATTTTAGTCCCTTCCAAGTATAATGCCAACACATTCTTTATTTTTTTATTTTTTTATTTTATTTTATACACATAAGCCCATCAACAGAACACATAAACACATAAACAAAAATAACCACATAACTTAAAAAACAACATAGGAACAATAAGTTCCATCGCATATCATACCGCAGTTCCGAATCGGTTTCTTTGCAGTTGGTGTTTTCCCTTCTATACATTTCTATCTTGCGTTCATAATCTCCTTATTCGTTATCCGTTTTTATGTACAATTCTATATTTATTTATACTTAGCTACTTATGACCAAGTATTATTTACCTATATTGTGCTTTATATTTTTACTGTCATCTATTCTCTTACATGCAGTTCTAGGTATACGTTCACATCGTTATTCTTTTTCTTTGCCATTCTTATATTATTATTATTCCATTTAAAAGGTTATAAGGTATAGTTTGGAATGCTTTGTTTACCATCCTTCGCACCTGTTATGACACCACCTTATTTTCTCTTTCTTTTCTTTTCTCCCTCCCTTCCTTCTCTACTTCCTTCCTTCCTCCTCTCCATCCCCTTCTCCCTTCCCTTACTTCTCCCCTACTTCTCCCCTCTTTCTTCTCCTTCCTACCCTCTCGCCTTCTCTTTTTCTCTCTTCCTCCCTCCTCTCCTTCTCTTTCTCTCCCTCCCACCCACCTGTCCTTACCTCTTTCTTCTTCCCCTACCTCTCCTCCACAACTCACCTTATTTTCTCTTTCTTTTCTTTTCTCCCTCCCTCCCTTCTCTACTTCCTTCCTTCCTCCTCTCCTTCCCCTTCTTCCTTCCCTTACTTCTCCCCTACTCCTACCCTCTTTCTTCTCCTTCCTACCCTCTCTCCTTCTCTTTCTCTCCCTTCCTCCCTCCTCTCCTTCTCTTTCTCTCTCTTCCACCCACCTCTCCTTACTTCTTTCTTCTTCCCCTACCTCTCCTCCACAACTCACCTTATTTTCTCTTTCTTTTCTTTTCTCCCTCCCTCCCTTCTCTACTTCCTTCCTTCCTCCTCTCCTTACCCTTCTTCCTTCCCTTCCTTCTCCCCTCCTCCTACCCTCTTTCTTCTCCTTCCTACCCTCTCTCCTTCTCGTTTTCTCTCTTCCTCCCTCCTCTCCTTCTCTTTCTCTCTCTTCCACCCACCTGTCCTTACCTCTTTCTTCTTCCACTACCTTTCCTCCACAACTCACCTTCTTTTCTCTTTCTTTTCTCCCTCCCTCCCTTCTCTACTTCCTTCCTTCTTCCTCTCCATCCCCTTCTCCCTTCCCTTACTTCTCCCGTACTTCTCCCCTCTTTCGTCTCCTTCCTACCCTCTCGCCTTCTCTTTTTCTCTCTTCCTCCCTCCTCTCCTTCTCTTTCTCTCCCTCCCACCCACCTGTCCTTACCTCTTTCTTCTTCCCCTACCTCTCCTCCACAACTCACCTTATTTTCTCTTTCTTTTCTTTTCTCCCTCCCTCCCTTCTCTACTTCCTTCCTTCCTCCTCTCCTTTCCCTTCTTCCTTCCCTTACTTCTCCCCTACTTCTCCCCTCTTTCTTCTCCTTCCTACCCTCTCGCCTTCTCTTTTTCTCTCTTCCTCCCTCCTCTCCTCTTTCTCTCCCTCCCACCCACCTGTCCTTACCTCTTTCTTCTTCCCCTTCCTCTCCTCCACAACTCACCTTCTTTTCTCTTTCTTTTCTCCCTCCCTTCCTTTTCTACTTCCTTCCTCCTCTCCTTCCCCTTCTTCCTTCCCTTACTTCTCCCCTACTTCTCCCCTCTTTCTTCTCCTTCCTACCCTCTCGTCTTCTCTTTTTCTCTCTTCCTCCCTCCTCTCCTTCTCTATCTCTCTTCCACCCACCTCTCCTTACTTCTTTCTTCTTCCCCTACCTCTCCTCCAACTCACCTTATTTTCTCTTTCTTTTCTTTTCTCCCTTCCTTCTCTACTTCCTTCCTTCCTCCTCTCCTTCCCCTTCTTCCTTCCCTTACTTCTCCCCTGCTCCTACCCTCTGCCAACACATTCTTATGTCCTAACAGCTACCTCAAACCCATGAGTTCTTTGAGTATCTACTCATATTTATTTGCTAACATTCTACGGTTGAATTCCTGGATTCTAAATCGAGTCAGTTAATGCATGTGATGTTATTTTTCTGTAGGATCCGCTTGCCGGTGTAATCCCACGTACCTTGCATCAAATTTTTGAAAAACTTGCAGAGAATGGTACAGAATTTTCCGTGAAAGTTTCTTTGTTGGAAATCTACAACGAGGAGCTGTTTGATCTTTTGAGTCCGTCTCCAGATGTTGGGGAGAGGTTGCAACTATTTGACGACCCACGCAACAAGGTAAAACAAAACAAAACACCAGTTGTGTCCTTTTCCTTCAAAGTTAGAAACTTCTGAATTAGAATGAGTAACTTCAGCATTTTCCTTTTGACAGAGAGGTGTAATAATCAAGGGCTTGGAAGAAATGACGGTCCATAACAAGGATGAAGTATATCAAATCCTAGAAAGAGGAGCAGCAAAAAGGACCACGGCTGCTACTTACCTGAACCAGTATTCCAGGTAAATAAATAAAATATTTTAGAAGGCCTCAACAACAGGGAGTAAAGCAGAAGTAAAGCAGAAAATCACAGTTGTTTTGCCATTCTTAGACAATCATTTGCTTAGTGTCATGCAATAGCAATAGCAGTTAGACTTATATACCGCTTTCAGCCCTCTCTAAGCGGTTTACAGAGTCAGCATATCGCCCCCAACAACAATCCGGGTCCTCATTTTACCCACCTCGGAAGGATGGAAGGCTGAGTCAACCCTGAGCCGGTGAGATTTGAACAGCCCAACTGCTGAACTGCAGTCAGCTGAAGTAGCCTGCAGTGCTGCATTTAACCACTGTGCCACCTCGGCTCGGTCATTCAAATACTGCAGGATAAAAATTTCAGTAAGAATAATACAGAACCTTTGGGACTATTTCAGCTGCAAATAATGTGCTCCAATACTCTGAATCTTCTCAGATTCTGGATGTCCTTCAGGCAACAATCCTTGCCGATGTGCTGCTCTTTTGCTGAGCAAATTGGGGCAATCAGCCCGAAGAACATTTTTTTTTTTCTAAACTTAATTTCTTCTTGGTCAAGTCTGGTTGAGAAATGTAAAGATTTTCAGATTCCTTTTCCAACTTGCTTGCATCCAAAAATTCATTTGAAATAGTCAGCTAATTAGGAGTACCAGAAACATGAAATTAGGGTATTTCCCGCTTACCAAAAAATAAGTAGATAATTCTTAGAAACCACTGCATAATTCTACAATGTGGATTGGCAATATGTAGACTAGGACAATTTGCAGTGTTTGAAACTCTTCTTTTTTGTCCTAATAATTGGCTTGCATAGAAACCAAAAAGCAAAATTGACTTTGTTGGGATCAACAGGTTTTTAGCTGCATTACTGACTATACATTTCCTGGCCTCTCTCTTACCAACATGTGGGATCCTGGTCTTGATTTTGTTCTTCTCTAAAAGGCAGCACAAAATGCCCTATGCTTGTTTCTAACTCATATCTTGAAATTAGAAAAGGGTGGGAAACGAGCTTCGATTGGTTAATTCAGAGATCTCAGAGGCAAATCAATTTGCTTCCAAATAGCGTGGTGTCAGAAAGTTCATTGGAGGTTCACTTTTAACTTTATTTGGGAAGGAAATCCTGTCAGAATATTCATGAACTGGAATAGGACATAGCAACAGGTCAGCCGTTGGGGACTGGCTGGAATAGCCATGCCAGATGGCTCGGAGCCTAGGCGTGGCCTACCTATGTAGCTCTGAGTCTGTGCGAAAGAAATAATCTAGTCTGCTCTCTGAATTGAAACGGGGAGCCAGTCTCTCCCCTGCCTTGTGCTTGCTTGTAACCGCTACCATGTTGGAAGAATCTGCTGTTGGTATTGTACATTTATTGATATGTTATTATGTATATAAAGAAGTTAATGAATCCTGCTGAATCAGTTATCTGGATGTGATTTCTACTGCAAACTCTGACCAATCCTAGGTTCATCAGTTAAACCTTTTTCTTTAACAAGTGAATGAACCATTTTGATTGGCTCAGTGAAGCATTCTTCATTTAGTAGCATTTTATGACATGCTTAACATTTTACTTCAGTTCAATTCATGGCCATATACCCTTTAGTTTATAAGACTGAGAAAAGATTCAGAATGCCTTTTCTATTCTCCAAATTGTTTCGGATGTCATGGATCTGAAGTTGGTTTAGCACTTGACTATTATTATTATTTATATTATTATTATTACTACTGCAACGTGCTCTACATGGGGCAGCCCTTGAAGAGCATTCGGAGACTTCAGCTTGTCCAGAATGCAGCCGCGCAAGCGATCGTGGGTGCACCTCGGTTCACCCACGTAACACCCATCCTCCGCGAGCTGCACTGGCTGCCTATTGGTCTCCGGATACGCTTCAAGGCGCTAGTCGTCACTTATAAAGCCCTTCATGGTATTGGACCTGGGTACTTGAGAGACCGCCTGCTGCCAATTACCTCCACTAGACCGATCAGATCCCACAGGGTTGGCCTCCTCCGGGTGCCATCTACCGGCCAGTGTCGACTGGCGACTACCCGGAGGAGAGCCTTCTCTGTGGCTGCTCCGACCCTCTGGAACGAACTCCCCGTGGAGATTCGTACCCTCACCACCCTCCAGGCCTTCCGCAAAGCCCTTAAAACCTGGCTGTTCCGACAGGCCTGGGGCTAAAGAGCTTTTGCCCCCTCCTTCAAATGGTATGGTTGTTGTGTGCTTTTAAATTGTGTATTGTTCTGTTTGTCTTTTTTATCCCTTATCTGTACCCCCTTCCCTGACTTGGATTGTGAGCCGCCCTGAGTCCCCTTCGGGGAAAAGGGCGGCATATAAATGCAATAAATTCAATTCAATTCAATTATTTATAAAATTTATATGCCGCCCAACCCCAAAGGTCTCCGGGCGGCTTACAAAAAAAGAAGGGGAAAAAGACAGTTTAAAATCACAACACCACATGCATTCATCCTAATCGGGGCTGGACCTCAACAGTGAGGTCAACAGCCCCAGGCCTGCCGGAACAGCCAGGTTTTTACAGCTTTCCTGAAGGCCATGAGGGTGGGCGAGGTCCGGATCTCCGGGGGTAGCTGGTTCCAAAGACTATTGCTCGTGATTGCTATCCAACAGGTAAAAATCACATGGAAAAAAGATTATAATATTCGCTAGAACGTGTGTCTCTGTTCTCTCAATTTGTAGCCGATCCCATTCAGTGTTTTCCATCACTTTGCACATGAAAGAAACAACAGATGGAGAAGAGCTTGTGAAAATTGGAAAGCTAAACTTGGTGAGTTTTCAACACATGGCATTGCACCGCATTCAGATTTATGCTCGATAGTGCAGAGATGGCAGAATACCAGATTGTGTTATTTTGGCCACTGTCTGAAGGGGAAGTTACATTGCAACAGTAAACAGTCACAAAACCAGGACATTTGTTGTGATTTTAAAAATGCTAGTAGGTGTCCTGCCCTTTAGGGCGATAGAGAACAGATCTTTCCAGTTGAATTCCATTTTTGGAGATTTGACATTTGAATCCCATATCCTGTTATCATCTCAGATTTCTGCCTACTAATCTCTTTACCTCATGGTGTAATTCTCCAACTGTTGGTTGCATATCATAGCATCCTAAACTGTTCTGTTTCCCCCTCCTTCACTTGTTAACAGACGACAGGCAAATAAAAGGAAAGGGAATTCTCTTTATCAGGTCTCAGTTTCAAAATGGCTGCGAGCCAAACTAAACTAATTAAAGTCTCTGCCAGAAGATAACGGACTCAAACATAAATCTCTGCGAGCAGGGCGTGGCACCACCAGTCCTTTTATCCCTAAGGGAAGCCTCTAACGAGGCACCTCTGGTTGCAATCACCTCCTCTGAGTCCTCCGTTGTGCCTGACGTCGGTCAGCTCGTCTCCTACGGGCATCCTGAAAAGACTCACAGAAGGGTTCTTGCTCAGCATCTCTTGTGTCCTCTCCACTGATCCAAGGCTCAGTCTCTCTTGTGTCCTCCCCACTGATCCAAGGCTCAGTCTCTCTTGTGTCCTCCCCACTGCTCCAAGGCTCAGTCTCTCTTATGTCCTCCCCACTGGCCTGAGGCTCAGTCATTACCTAGGGACCAACTAGTCTCTCTGAGCCCTGCTCGGAGGCAGACCCCTGTCCAGAACCCTCCTCCTCTTCCAAGCACGACTCAAAAGCCCCCTTGCTGTCAGAGTCTGATAACAGCTCCCAAGTCACAACACTAAACTATGGGCCACATTGCCTACATACGTTGGGAATGGTAAATCCAAATACCCTCAGATGTACTTGTGGTTAGTTCTTAGCAGTCATTGTTGATTACCTGTTGTGACTCAGCAGGTGTCTGCTGTGAGTCTTTTCGGGATACAAGATTCATTCTGCAGCTGGGGCTTGTTAGAGGCAGGTTTGGAGATAAAAGGACGGATGCTGACACGCCCTAGTCGCAGGAGTCAACGTTCCTTCGTGCGTTCCTGGGTTCGTACAACATTGCTTAATACACTTGGATAAGTGCTTCAGTGTTTCATGTACACCCTGATTCGTGGAGACTTTGGAAGAAGTGCATTGCTTGTAAGAGTTGTTTTGTATTCTGTTATCTGCTTGAAAGAGACTGTATTTCTGTTATTTTGGGGCTCGAAGCCAGTTTGAACTGAGAACTGATAAAGAAAGTTCCTTTTAAGTTTAATTGTCTTGCCGTTTGTTAAGAGCCGTGAAGGGGGGACAGAACAATTACCAAAGCTGAATATAATTTGTAGACCTCTCCTTGTAACTATACACACTAATTGTGACTTGGACAAGTTGTTTCTTATTTATAGGTTGATCTGGCAGGGAGCGAGAACATAGGCCGTTCTGGAGCCGTTGACAAAAGAGCTCGTGAAGCTGGAAATATCAATCAGTCTCTGTTGACTCTGGGGAGAGTTATTACCGCCCTTGTTGAAAGAACTCCACATATTCCATACAGAGAGTCAAAACTCACCAGAATCCTACAGGACTCTCTCGGAGGACGCACAAAAACATGTATAATTGCAACTGTTTCTCCTGCGTCAATCAATCTTGAGGTAAGGGCGTTTTCTTTCAGGTCGTGCGTTATGAGTGACATCCGTTTGGACTTCCAGATGAAATTAACATTTAGAAATTTGTTAAGATTTAATAAGCACGATGAGAAGATTGTCAGAATATTCAGGAACTGGAATAGGATATAGCAACAGGTCAGCCATTGGGGACCAGCTGGAATAGGAGATGGTAACAAGGTCAGCCAATGTAGAGGCATGGCAACTATGTCAACCAATGGGAACTATTTGCCAGATGGCTCAGAGCCTGGGCGTGGCTTACCTATGTAGCTCTGAGTCTGTGCAAAAGAACTCATCTAGTCTGCCCTCTGAATTGAAACTAGAAACCAATCTCTCTTCTCTGCCATGTTGAAAGAATCTGCTGTTGTTATTGTACATTTATTCATGTGTTACGTATATATGGGGCTGCCCCTGAAGAGTGTTCGAAGACTTCAGTTAGTCCAGAATGCAGCCGCGCGAGCGATAGTGGGCGTACCTAGGTACACCCACGTTACACCTATCCTCTGCGAGCTGCACTGGCTTCCCATTGGTCTCCGGACCCGCTTCAAAGTGCTAGTCGTTACTTTTAAAGTCCTACATGGTATCGGACCTGGCTACCTGAGAGACTGCCTCCTGCCGGTTACCTCCCAGAGACCTATAAGATCGCACAGACTAGGCCTCCGGATTCCATCTGCCGGCCAATGTCGGCTGGCGACTCCCCGGGGGAGGGCCTTCTCTGTAGCTGCTCCGGCCCTATGGAACGGTCTCCCCGTCGAGATCCGGACCCTTACTACCCTCCCGGCCTTCCGCAAAGCGACTAAGACCTGGCTGTTCCGGCAGGCCTGGGGCTGTTGAATTATCCAGCCCCATCCTAAGTTATGAATGTTGTTGAATTTTTAATTGTTTTTTTTTTCTATGTCCCCCCCCCCCCCTTCCTTTTTTACCTGTAAGCCGCCCTGAGTCTCTTGAGAGTGGGCGGCATACAAACCAATTAAATTAATAAATAAAGAAGTTAATGAAATCTGCTGAACCAGTGATCTGTGCGTGCTTTCTGGATGTGATTTCTGCAACAAACGGACAAAGACAGATGTCTAGAAAATAATTTGAACAAGTGGAAGGAGAAAGAAGTGAACAATCAGCACTAGGATGGGTGGATTCAATTACAGCAGGGATGGCTGTACCATTGGAAGGCCTGATGGGACAGGTTGGGGGACAGTCTTCTCTTGGAGAAAATCTATCATTTTACTTGCAAGGGGTTAAAACTGTCTTGGGACATAATGATAATAATAAAGGCTTAATAAAAGTTCTATTAATGGGGTCCTGATCTATTCTGGGTTTTAAGTACTATTAAATTTGCTGCATCTCTCACTGTCAGGGCAGTTCTCAGCAGCATACAACAGTAAAACGTAAGATTATAAAAACGTACATAAAACAATAACAAAAACAGCGAAGCAATCAAAAATAAATGACGCGCACACAGCAATTCTTGAGAGACCGCCTGCTGCCAATTACCTCCCAAAGACCCATTAGATCCCACAGAGTGGGCCTCCTCCGGGTTCCGTCTACTAGCCAATGCCACCTGGCTACCACCCGGGGGAGGGCCTTCTCTGTAGCAGCTCCAGCCCTTTGGAACGAACTCCCCGCGGAGATTCGGACCCTCACCTCTCTCCAGGCCTTCCGGAAAGCCGTCAAAACCTGGCTGTGCCGGCAGGCCTGGGGTTGATGAGTTCCCCTCCCCTCTCGACTTGTGTGGCTGCGTGATTCTTGTTTATTTTAATTACGTGTATGGTGTTTTATGTTCCCCTTTCCCCCTTTTGAGTTGTTCCGCCGCCCTGAGTCCCTCCCGGAGAAGGGCGGCATACAAATAAACTAAATCAAATCAAAATCAATTCTGAGTTATATGCCATCTTCCAGAACAGAAGTTTTCCCAAGGCAGAAGAAGAGTTGGTAGAATGCTTTGTAAATCACACAAAATGCCATTTCTCTGTAGAGAAACCCAGCAAGATATTTCTTATTTTTTTAAAGTAATCTTTATTAGTTATACAATTTTTTTTAAAGAGTAAAACATGCAAATACAATTTTAAACATACCACCCCCACCCCCCCCGCGGTGACAGTCATTCACAGCCCAGCTTTTTTCCCCCCCTTCCTCGTTGTTTGGTCTCTAAGCCGCATCTTCTCATTACAAAATGCAGGGATCTATTACAATACCCATGTTCACTTTTAGTTCCCATTGTTCTTGTAAATGTGTTTTTTATTTTCCATTTTCATTTCATACAGTCACATATATACTGTGCAGAACCGGGGCCATATAACATTAAACAATAAACACATCCATTCCTCTTGTCAACAATACCCCCCAAAATAGAAACCCAATGTACCTCTTCGACCCTCCATACACCCTTTCTTTCGCCCCCCTCCAACTTTCCGTCTTCCCACCATCATTCCGCTCTACCCTACTTCCCCTCCCCCTCTACCACACCTCTCTCCCAGTACACTCCCTCCCTTCCTTCTCACCCTCCCTCCCATCCTCTCTCCCACCCTCTCTACCCCTCTTTCTTCTATCCCTCTACTCCTCCCTTCGGTGTATTTCTACTATCTATTAATATATATTCAGCTTGTCCTATTTTTACAGTGAAATTAAAGAGCAACAGTATACGTGCAGTTGCGTTGTTAACATTGTTAACAACTGCTATTTGACTTTCCCCGCTTTAAGTCCCTGCTGTTCTCCTTGTCGCCCACATATACCATAGGTTCCAGCTAAGATAATGTTCCGTTTCTCCTTTCTCCCTCAGCCAACCCGTCATTCTGTCCATTTCTGCACACTCATAGATCTTTTTAATTATGGCATCTTCCGACGGTACGGTAGTAGATTTCCAAAATTGTGCATAGGTTGTTCTCCCAGCACGATATTTCTGAAGTGAGCCTCCTTGTATTTTTCAACAATTATTTTGTTCTTTTATACACAAGGGGCTACAAAAAGATGACTTGCTCAGCATTTGTTTTTTTACTTTTAAAAATATTCAAATTCACTGTCATTTATTTTTCATTTATTTTGTGTTTTTTTTAACCACAGGAAACTCTGAGTACTCTAGAATATGCTCACAGGGCAAAGAATATCATGAATAAGCCTGAAGTGAATCAGAAACTTACAAAGCGGGCCCTCATTAAGGTTCAGTATGCCTTCATTAAGTATAAATGCTTTCTACATTTTCCCCCTGCTGCCTTGCAGTGTTGAATGCATGATAGTGGATTGGATGTTTTTTTAACTGGCCAGGCCAAAAAATATAAGCTCATGGGATTTATGGATTCCAGATGCTTCAGAAGATATTCCAGCACTGTGCTGATATTTTTCACAGGAGTATACCGAAGAGATTGAACGCTTAAAACGAGATCTTTCTGCAGCCCGAGAGAAAAATGGTGTCTATATTTCTCTGGAAAATTATGAGTGAGTACTTGGTTCTCCACAAAGACTGGCAGCTCAGAGTGAACATGACCTCATGATCATTTTTTTCTTTAAAAAAATAATAATAATAATAGCAATAGCAATAGCAGTTAGACTTATATACCGCTTCATAGGGCTTTCAGCCCTCTCTAAGCAGTTTACAGAGTTAGCATATCGCCCCCAACAACAATCCGGGTCCTCATTTCACCCACCTCGGAAGGATGGAAGGCTGAGCCAACCTTGAGCCTGGTGAGATTTGAACAGCCGAACTGCAGAACTGCAGTCAGCTGAAGTAGCCTGCAGTGCTGCATTTAACCACTGCGCCACCTCGGCTCTCTCCCCAGTCAGGCAAGATCGCACACTTTTGTGTTTCCTGACAGAATGTGGGTAGAATGTAATTTGTAGAATCTGGTAGAGCGACAGGATGGAGTTCAAATGTCACATTTGAGAGGAATGTCATATGCCTCATACACCATCATTGTTCCAAAGCAATTGTAGCTACCCATTTCTCATTGAAAAACCTTGGATGATACTAATCAGAACAGGGCAAAAAAGACGTGGCACGACAAAACCGCGCTCATCAAAATAGCGGTGATAAAACCATGTCGCTAAAGCCGCGACGTCATCACCGCGTGTCATCACCGCCGCGATAACAGCGCGGCGACAGAAGGGCACTTTAAAACAGCGCAGCGGCAGAAAGCCAATTTAAATTAAGGTAAGGGTTAGGATTAGGTTTAGGGGTTTGGTTTAGGTTTAGGGTTAGGTTTAGGGTGCTTCGGAAGGCGCGGATTTGCCCTCCGCCCTTATGTCAGCGCGGTAAGGTCGCATTTGCTTTAGCGATTCGGACGGCGCGGATTAGCACTCGCGCTTATGTCTCCGCGGATAAGGGCTTCGCGGTATTGTGGTGGAACCCAAAAAAGAATTGGGTTGAGGACCACGTTCAGAAGAGGAGGGCAACATTCCATTATGAGCAGATTTCTAAAAGTAATTCATTCAGTAACATAAGCTTAGGTGGTGAGTTGGCTATTGAGAAATGAGAACATTTTGGAGGAAAATCCTAAGGTATATTGAAATACAGTATTTATTTTTTACTTTTTGAAAGAAAGGGAAATCCCCAGTTATAGGTCATAGTGAATTAAGCTACTTGTGGCTATGCCATACTGAATATTATTTGGGCAAGAAAGGAATTTCAAAGGTTAAAACGTAACTTGCTAGCAAGCAAATTGGATTTTAAACCTTTGGGATGTCCAGATGAAAAGCCAGAATATATACTGGCTGGTCCCACTTATTCCCTCTTTATTGAACCGAAGTGAGGAGCAACAAAATAAGATTTTAAACACGGCCACTCCAAGTCAGAAGTGAAGGGGCAACATGATTGGATAAAGTCTGATATTTGAAAAAGGAAAAAAAAAATCTGGCCAAGGGAATGTGGCAATATGAATAACTATGGAAATTTAAACATAACTGAAGCCAAGGATAGAACTGCGGGAATAGGTTGACCGTTTGATAAGTCTCTTGGCTCAAAGCATCTTCAGATATAACTAATATAATGCAAGATTTATCAATTATACTGAAGAGAAAACTCCCCTTTATGGAAGCCTGGTATAGCTTAAAAAAATAGAACATAACTCCTAGCTCAGGTTCCACCACAATACTGCGAAGCCCTTATCCGCAGAGACATAAGCGCGAGTGCTAATCCGCGCCGTCCGAATCGCTAAAGCAAATGCGACCTTACCGCGCTGACATAAGGGCGGAGGGCAAATCCGCGCCTTCCGAAGCACTCAGCCTAACCTAAACCTAAACCTAATCCTAACCCTTACCTTAATTTAAATCGGCTTTCTGCCGCCGTGCTGTTTTAAGGCGCCCTTCTGTCGCCGCGCTGTTGTCGTGGCGGTGATGACGCGCGGTGATGACGTCACGGCTTTAGCGACGCGGTTTTATCACCGCTATTTTGACGAGCGCGGTTTTGTCGTGCCACGCCTAGCTCAATTGTTAGGAGGTACGTTATAGGATCATTTACGCTTGTATAATCTCATTGACTTTAGTGTAAATGGTCAGTTCTGTTTATTGTGAACTGCTTTTAGATTTTTTTTAATAAGCAGTATCTAATGTGTCCGATACCAATAAGATAAATGCATAGTTCAGGCAGAAAAGGCTACCAATAGTTAGCAATATGGGAAACTTTAAGGATGATAACTTGAAAAATGAGGACAATCTAGTGATCAGAAATGAACAGCTATTTCTTTCCATTTGCTCTTCAAGTTATTTCATTGTTTGGCCTGACATTAATAACACTGCATCGTTGTTAACATTAATTGGATTTTTTTTAGTGCTCTTCATGGGAAAATGACAGTTCAGGAAGAGCAAATTGCAGACTATACTGAGAAAATCGCCGCCCTGGAGGAAGAATTGAAAAAAGTAAGTGAACTCAGTACATTTCTCTGGTTCACCGACAAAAGGGCGAACGACAAAACTGTGCCCGATTAAACCGCGGTGACAAAACCGCGTGTTCTAAAGCGCTCCGACGAATGAGCGCTGAATCGCGCCGACAACAGCGCAGCGATAGAAGCGCGCTGTAAAACTAAATCTAAACCTAACCCTAAATGTAACGCTAAACCTAACCCTTAACTTAAATCGCCCTTCTGACGACGCGCTGTTGTTGGCGCGTTGATGACATCACGGTTTTAGCGACGTGGTTTAGTCGGGCGCGGTTTTGTCGTTCGCCCTTTTATGGGGTCACGCATTTCTCTTATCTTTTGGGATGATTCTCAGATGGTCAGGAAGCGCTAGCTTGCTCATCTTTTCACAAAAATAATCATGTGAAAACCTTCCAGTTGTAGATGAATTTCTTGAGTGGCTTTCCTTTCGCAGGAGCCAATGATTTAACCATTGGTGGCAGTTCTGTCCCCTTATTAAATGTTCCTCTATAGTAGGTATCACAAAGTCTTTTCAGTGCTGAGCATACAGTCGTGCCACCGTTAGATATAAAAGTAAAACGCTGTGTGTTTTTTCCCAGCACTTTATCCATTAAAGCCTAACATTAGCCCTCTGGTCTGAACTGTAGATAACTTTTCGAGATTATTTGAATGAAATTATTAATTTTAATCCAATATCACTTAGCTTTCATTTCGTAGGTCCACCAGTTTGAAAGTCAAGTAGAAACAAGACAATTAAGAGAAATATGAGATATGAGATGGTAATTAAGCTGGAACATTGCTTCAAGCAGCTGTACTACCTTAAAAAAAACATGCCAGCAGTCAGAAAAACTACTACAGGTAGTCCTCAATTTACAACAGTTGGCTTAGTGACCATTCAAGGTTACAATGGCACTGAAAAAAAAGTGGCTTCTGAAAAAGTTTTTCACACTTACGACCGTTGCAACATTCCCCCAGGTTGTGTGATCAAAACACTGGCACTTGGCAACTGGCTCACCTTTATGACGGTTGCGATGTCCCCCGGGTCACGTGATCCGCTTTTGCGACCTTCTGACAAGCGGCCGTGTGACTAACTTAACAAATGCAACGATTCACTTAACAGCCGTGGTGGGAAAAGTCGTAAAACGGGCAAAACTCACTTAACAAGTGTTTCACTTCGCAACATAATTTTTTTTTTAAAATATAATTTTTATTAAACATTATTACCTTTAAAAAACAGAAAGAAAAATACAACAACATAAGAAAGACAAATCATACATAACAATGTAAAGTAAATATACAGCCTTTTGTATCGGCATTCATTAGTTATACATTTTTTTTTCAAAGCGTAAAACATACAGATACAAATACCGTTTTAAACATACAACCCCCTTCCCCCCCCCCCCCCCACGGTGACAGTCATTCACAGCCCAACTTTTTCTTTCCTTCCTCATTGTTAGGTCTCTAAGCCACATCTTCTCATTGCAAAGTTCAGGGATTTTTGCGCTCAATGGTGGCTGTAACTTGAGGACTACCTGTTATTTAGAAAAGCATTATTTTACTTACACACGCGCATGCACACATATACATATACATATGTACATATGTGTATGCATATGTATGTACGTACTGTATATATTAATGAACAAGCCATGTCAGCTTTTGTTAATTTTTGCTGTACAGTCAGCAAGAAGGAAGATCGAGTGATCCTTAGAGGCTGCATTTAGCAATAGCAGTAGACTTATATACCGCTTCATAGGCCTTTCAGGCCTCTCTAAGCGGTTTACAGAGAGTCAGCATATTGCCCCCAACAATCTGGGTCCTCATTTTACCCACCTCGGAAGGATGGAAGGCTGAGTCAACCTTGAGCCGGTGAGATTTGAACCGCTGAACTGCTGATCTAGCAGTAGCCTGCAGTGCTGCATTTAACCACTGCGCCACCTTGGCCTGTCCTTACCCTCATTAACTTTACAAGTATATTTTGTCTTCACGCAGGTTACCGAGTTATTTACTGTACAAAAAGCGGAAATAGAAAAGTGCCAGGCAAGCCTACAAGCCAGGGAAATGGAGCTGGAAGTTACCCAGAAAGATTTGGATATCACCAAGGTTCTTCTTGCTGAAGAAGAATATGTGGCCTCAACCTTAGAGAGCTCAGAAGACAAGCTTCATGGCACTGCTACCAAGGTCAGACCTTATAACATACACCAATATCGTTTTTTAAAAAATAGATTGGTTGCTAGATTAAAATAATTGTACTTTAGACAGAGATGGACCACGGAAGAGTTTCAGTAGCTCTGACAGTTCTGAAAGAATATTGGAATTTTCGGGTCATTCTTGATGAAGTCAGCATGTCTTTGCCGATCAGAAAAGAGTGCATCCTATGAAGAGACAATAAGGAGGACATTGTATGTGTGTGCGAGAGAGAGAGAGGGGGGGGAGGAGCGGGGAGGTGACATTTATTTATTTATTTATTAGACTTATATACCGCTTCATGCGGCTTTCGGCCCTCTCTAAGCGGTTTACAAATTTTTTAGCAAATTGAGTCAGCAACTTGCCCCCACAGTCTGGGTCCTCATTTCACCCACCTCGGAAGGATGGAAGGCTGAGTCAACCCTGAGCCGGTGAGATTAGAACCGCCGAACTGCAGAGCTGCAGTCAGCTGAAGTGGCCTGCAGTGCTGCACCCTAACCACTGCGCCACCTCGGCTCATTTGAAGACTATCAATCTTTTTCTTTTTTTCCCCCCGTAGCTGCTTACTACAGTTAAAGAAACTACCGGTGACGTGTCTGGTCTGCATGCAAAATTAGATCGGAAGAAAGCAGTTGAGCAGCATAATGTGGAAGCCCAAAAGTCCTTTATGGAGCACATGAACGTACACTTCGACCAAATCCAGAGCTCTGTGAGAAAGAACTATCGGAATCAGCAAGAGATGCTAAACTCTTACACCTCCTCAGTTGGTAAGTGTTCCTATTCAACTTCACACGGCAATAAAACCAACACACAAACCTTACACCTGACGTGTCAAAACCTTGATCAGACTTGTGTGTGAGAAACCAGAACCGTTATACCAAACCACCGTTGCCTTCTAGGAAGAAGGGGACTGGGCCAAATTGTTAACAACTCGTCTTTTTCTTATTAGATGATCTTCTCACCACCAGTTTATCGACATTTGGAGTCACCGCGGCAGCTATCGATGCAGCGTTCACTTCGGTAAAAGAAATGGTTTCGACTGAAGTCTCCCTGGCTGCCGAAAAAATGCTGACTCAGGACACGCTAACCTCCCAAAATAAAAATGACCTCCAGAAAATGATGGTAAGTACAAGTGGCATAAAGTTTCGGTTGTTTGCTGTTAAAGTATAGGTTCCATCACAAAACCGCGGACGACAAAATCGCGCTCGATGAAGGCGCGTACGTGACGTCATCACAGCGCGACGAAAACATCGCGCTGTGATCGATAAATGTAAAAATAAAGCGAAAACCTTACCCTAACCCCGCCAAACCTAACCCTAAACCTAACCCTTAACCTAACCCTAAATCTAACCCTAAACCTAACCCTTAACCTAACGCTAACCCTTAACCTAACGCTAAACGTAACCCTAACGCTCTTACCCTAAACCTAACCCTTACCTTTATGTGAATCGGCTTGCTTTAATTTTATTTTTATTTCAATTTTTAATTTTTTTCGTCGCGCTGTGATGACGTCAAATGCGCGCTTTCGTCGAGCGCGCTTTTGTGGACCGCGGTTTTGACGGGTCACGAAAGTATAAGCCAGGAAAAAAAAGAAAGGGGCGGTTACCCAGAGTTGGAGGTTCCGTGTGGTTTTCAAATGAAGGACAATGTAGACATTATGACTACAATAAGACCGATTTTGGCCCAGACTTTCTTCATCCACTGTCATGAGCATAAAAGCTAGGAAATTTGATGATTAGAAACATGGGGCTTATTGTCTTCAATAAAATTTCACTGGAGTTTTATTAAGTGCCACGTCAGCTCTTGGGAAAACATCTTGCATTGAATGAAGACTGACGCTAAATTGATCTTATCGATTCCTACCGTGTGAGAAATAACGGCTAATTCGGAGCCGTTATAATGTCTTAGGCCTTTCCGCAATTCTTTTTTTTCTGGTTGGGTCTCAAATGTTTTCTTTGTTGTTGGAAGCAATGAGTTCACTATCTGGTCTGCTCTTCTAGGAGGAACATGCGTGTGGACTGGACAAGGCGTTGAGTAGTCTAACCCCTGTGGTACAACTTGTGCAGAGTATAAACTCTCAGCTGCAGGAACACTTCAAGAAAAATTCATCCTTGGCAGAAATGGTAATAAACATACCTTGAAGTACTAGCATTGTTGAATGCTGCTAGCACAAGGTTAGGGACCGTGGGAACCTGAAGATATGTGGACTTCAACACCCAGCATGCTGATTGGGAATTCTGGGAATTGAAGTTCCCGGTTCCACCACAAAACCGCGGTAGACTAAAGCGCGCTCGACGAAAGCGCGTACGTGACGTCATCACAGCGCGACGAAAACAGCACGCTGTGAGCGGTAAACTTAAAATTAATGCGTAAATCTAAACCTAACCCCCCCAAACCTAAGCCTAACCCTTAACCTAACGCTAAACCTAACGCTAACCTTAACCCTAACGCTTAACGTAACCCTAAACCTAACCCTTAACCTAACCCTAACCCTTACCTTTATGTGAATCGGCTTGCTTTAATTTTATTTTAATTTTAATTTAATTTATTTTTAATTTTATTTGTCGCGCTGCTGATGACGTCACGTACGCGCTTTGATCGGGCGCGCTTTAGTGGACCGCGGTTTTGGCGTGCCACGGAAGTTCCCAAGATTGAACAAAACACTGCTTTAGCCTTTCTGCCTAATCCAATCCATGAGAAGAAACACCAAGGTGCCAGAGCCTTCATTGTGGCCCTTCCTCCCTCTAGTAAACCACTTCATTTGTAATCCACTTTCTGTTGTTTTGCCCCCTTGGGAAGGGCACTGAACAGTCACACTTGTCTAGAGCGGTGGAGTTTAGAAGTGATTCGGACGGAGACCCCTCAATCGTACTTGTGCTTGTCTTTGGAGAAATCACCAGGCCATTGATGATGGTATAAACTCTATCATTTGCTGACAGGAAAATCCAACGAACTATTTCCTGTTTCCTCCTGCATGAACACTTTATAAACAGGCAGTGCTTTTTGAAATGAGCTGCCTACCAATTTCCTGCCTTATTTATCTCTTGAGCATCTGGAAGTTGGATCCTCTTTCCCACCCCATTTTTAGGAGAGCTTTTGTCAACCTCAAATTCTCGGTTCCACCACAAAACCGCAGACGACAAAATCGCGGTCGACGAAAGCGCGTATGTGATGTCATCACAGCGCGACGAAAAAGATCGAAAAATGTAAAAATAAAGCGAAAACCTTACCCTAACCCCCCTAAACCTAACCCTTAACCTAAACCTAAACCTAACCCTTAACCTAACCCTAAACCTAACGCTAACCCTTAACCTAACGCTAACGCTCTAACCCTAACTCTTAACCTAACCCTAACCCTTAACCTAACGCGTACCTTTATGTGAATCGGCTTGCTGTAATTTAATTTTTATTTCAATTTTTCGATCTTTTTCGTCGCGTTGTGATGACGTCACATACGCGATTTCGTCGACCGCGCTTTTGTGGAACGCGGTTTTGACGGATCACGAAATTCTCCTGTCCTGATATTTCTACATCACCTGGATAACTCCAGATTGAAGAAGACTGAAATATTTCAGATCTGCTCATGGGTGTTTGGCAGAAGGACGAGTGACAAGCATATAATCGTGACATCACAACACAAACCCTGGGACTTATATCTGGAGTCTGTGTTATGATGCTGCCGTGCATATCTTAACATGTCGTCATCATGTTAAGTGACATCTATGGTCCCACCTAAATGAATAGAACTTGCCATGTTTCTTTAAAAAAAAACTTCCAATACATATATACACATCAGATTGGTATTGTTTAGATAAAAGTCAATATCTCTGTGCCCTTGAAAACTGATGACCTCTTTTTTCTGACCGAAAGATTACAGGCTACAAAGAAGAACTGGCTTCCTTCTTCCATGATCATTCTCTTGAATTGAGTAAACTGCACAACAACTGTTCCCAAATGTTTACTCAACTTCAGGATAGTTACGAGAGCCTGCAAGAGGAAGTGGAGCTGACCAAGATGGCACAGAAAACGGTATTTCTTCCATTTCCATGATGATAATGGTGTCCATAGGAGGTCCATAATGCACTAGAATAGAAGTGGGTGGTGGGGTGATGATCTTAGAGCAATATAGGTTGCTACTCTGTTTAAGGGACACCGTTAGGCTCTGCTGACCATTGTTCCTTTCTCTATCCTGGTGATTATTATTGCTTGTTACATATGGTCCAGTGGGACCTTCTTAAGAGACAGTTTTCTGGACTTTTATTGCTGTTATGCCCAGTTGACATTACACAAGATTTGCACTTGAAACTAATTGGAGCACCAGCAAGTTCTCTACCCTTGTCTTAGTGGCTCTTTGAAACTTTATATTTCTCTTTCCCTCACCGACACAAAAATTGGCTTGGCTCCAGGCTTCTGGCAATGATTCCCATAGTGTACAGTACACATAGTTCTGGTTGGCTCCATTTCATAAATGTTCAGTTGTTTGTTTTTATTTCCCACGTAATATTCTCTACTTCTATATCTTTTATTGTAAGAACAATACTACAACCAAACAAAGAAGGATGAGAGATAAACATGGGGATATAGGTTAGCTTCGTGTGCACAAATGCCTTCTAAATGGAGGTTAACATTGTTCGCATTTCTTCTTAAAGTTACATAATATATAAGTCAAATGTGTCCAAGTAGATCGACACATGTGAATGTGTCATTTCTTGTGCACATTCTTGTAGGAATGGAAGGGAATTTGGCTGTACCTAAGAAGGGGGAAATCTGCTTATTGAAAAAGGGCTAATCAGGATAAGCAGTACTATATTTCTATGTTTGTTTCATCCTTCATAGCAACTCAGAGGTAGAGTGTGGTTATCTCTAAATTCCATTTTAGAGTTGTGAGTCAGCTTCTTCGAGATTGGAAGCAGGTTGGATAAAGAAATTTGAGATTTGATATCTAGCAGTCTTTCATCCCATATATCTCCTGAAAGGTGGATTTTCCCCACTCCCTTAACTGTCTCTAAAATAAAATATTCAGCTCTATAAGAGTTATTGTTCTGCATTAACTATTAACTGAAAAATGCATCTGAAGTACATTTGAATACACGTGAGTTTGCTGCATGCTTTCAAACTCTTTTACTAAAATACTTTTCCTTAGTAATATTTTTTTTCCCAATTTCCCTTGATTCATACTAGGGTACAGCCCAACTTATTGCTTTGCTGCAAAATCAGCTAACCGTGCTCGATAACCAAACTCAGAAGAACTTCAGCCAAATACTAGAGAAAGGTGGAAGCCTAAAGAAGAATATCAATGATGTACAAGAGAATATAATTGTGTAAGGAAGCTTTTAAACTTATTTTTTTATCCTGAAATATGTTTGAAGGATTATTCTACTATTCTGCAGTTCTTGGGAGTCAGATTCATTCCGATATTTCTTGGGCTAAAACTCTCACATTCCTTATCATAGACTCAAGCATCTGTGGGGAAGCCCTGCTTCAGACTGCATAACTGTATTGTCAAGGTAGACATTTAGAAATCAGGATTTGAATTTTATTTCAATCAAAATCAATTGGAATAAATAATAAAATTTCTTTTTTGCTAATCCCCTTTATTGACTAGTGTCAATTCCAGGGACTGCTACTGCCTTTATGCATTGTGCATGGTGTTGGTCTCCATCTCAATAACACTTCTGACAATCAAAGGCAGTGGTGGACATCTTTGAGGGATGGGCAGTACTTTAAAAAAATATTTCAGGATGTTCAAATTAAAATAAGGCTTGCATGCATTTGCTGTTAGCATTTTTATCATGGGAAAAATGGCATACCGTATGTTTCCCCACTTTTACTCCAAAATACGACTGGATGCTTTAATAAATATCGGTGAAATTAGCAGTTTAGAGATAACACTGATTTGGTTGCTGCTTCAGTCTTAGCCTACTGTATTTTTTGGACTATATTATTTATTTATTTATTTATTAATAGGATTTATATGCCGCCCAATCCCGAAGGACTCCGGGCGGCTTACAAAAAGAAGGGGAAGAAAGAAATTGTAAAAAGAAAAGGACAGATTTAAAATCACAACACATGCATTCGTTCTGATCGGGGCTGGACCTCAACAGTGAGGTCAACACCCCCAGGCCTGCCGGAATAGCCAGGTCTTAACAGCTTTCCTGAAGGCCATGAGAGTGGGTAGGCTCCGGATCTCTGGGGGTATAAGACGCACTGGACTATAAGGTGCACCATGATTTTGAAGAGGTAAATTTTAAAAAAAGTTTTTGTATTCTGCAGGCCTCCGAAACCTTCTGCACACCTCTTTTTTTCCTTTTTTTCCTTTTTTTTCTTTTTTAAAGGGGGACATGCAAAACTTTGGGAGGCTTGTAGAATGCTCCTGGGGGCTGGGGAAGGCCCAAAAAATAGCAAAAAACGGCCCATTTTCTGCACAAAAAAAGGGGGCATGCAGAAGGTTTGGGAGGCTTGTAGAGTGCTCCTGAGGCCAGGGGGTGAGGGTGGGGGCAAAAATGACCCACGTTTTTCCCCTCCCTGCCCTCAAGAGCACTTTTCAAGCTTCCCAAACCCTCTGCACATCCATTTTTGCAAAGGGGGACGTAATTTCGGTAAGACAAAATGCTGTATTTAGTGTATAAGATGCACCCAGATTTTTACCCTCTTTTTTTTGAGGGAAAAAGGTGCATCTTATACTCCGAAAAATACGGTATGTGATAAAGCACAAAGATTAGTGCTTGAATAATCCTTGGCTAAATCCTTTTCTTTAGGCAGACTATTGGCCTTGTCAACTCTGCCAATTCCCAGCAGAACAAGATGATTCCAGCTCTGGATGACCTTTCCCAAGAGATCAAGCAGTCCAGCCACGATAATGCTAAGATACTCCTGGAATCAGACAACTACTGTAAAAATCTGAGCAGTAGTTTGAGAAAGACGTGCAAAGAAGCAACTAGTTGGGCTGAAACGGCAACTGCAGAGATAGGCTGTGTAGTTGATCAACAGAAAGCGTTTCTCAACAGCCAGAACGAACACCTACAAAACATGTATAAGGTAATTCTAAATCTTACAAAGTTTATCAAAGACTTTTTAGACATAGAATTTTATGACAGGTACATCCAGGTAGTCCTTGACTTAGGGCCATAATTGAATGCAAAATTTCCATTGTTAAGCGAGGCAGTTGTTAAGTGAGCTGCGCCTCAACGATGAACTTTTTGGTCACAGTTGTTAAGTAAATCACTGAATTTGTTAAGTGAATCCCCATAAAGCTGGGAAGGTTACAAATAGTGATTACATGACCCCGAGACAGTGTAAACCAGGGGTGTCAAATCGGCCCACGGGGTGCTTAAATCTGGCCCAAGGGGCCGGCCTGGAAATGGCAAAGGAGTGGCCCGCGGTCCCTCTGGTGGCCAAAATAGGGCACAGGGGGAGGAGAACTACAATTGTGATCCAGACCTTGAAGAAATCCTGTTTTGATACCCCTGGTGTAAACTGTCATAAATACATGCCAGTTGCCAAGCATCCAAATTTTGATCACGTAACCCTGGGGATACTGCAAAGATCGTTTTTCAGTGCTGTTGTAATTTTAAACGGTCGCTCAACAAATGGTTGTAAGTCAAGCGTGGCCTGTGTATAATTGTTTAGACTAGGCATGTCAAACTGGCGGCCATATGGGTCACGTGCAGGCCACACCCACCTCACCTCCGCGAAGGCAAAAGACAATGCAATACGTCACAATCCGTGACGCGATCGAGTTTGATACCTGTGTTTTAGATCATATGATACAATGTCTTTTCCCTGAAATGGCTATTGATGGCTGTCCGCCTTTAAGCCTGGAAGAAGGACCCGAGCCATGTTTCCCCACCCTCAAACAGTCTCTCTTCTAGAAATAATGATGGTTCGTATACTTGGAAAGGACCATAAATTCTTGTCATAGATTGAGTACAATAAGTTTCATTCAGTCAAACCTGCAGTTTATAATGTTGCAGATCTGGTTTCTTGACATAATACTTTAAGTCTTAAGATGGTTGGCTTCCAGGATCTCCATGACAAATGTAACGCATCAGAAGCCAATGTGACAGACTACATGAAGAGGCAAAAAGAGGCCGAAGATGTCGCCCTCAAGAGGCTGCTTGACCATTTCCAGAATGACCGAGAGGTGCTTACCGAACAGAAAGACCTGCTCCTTGAAGAAGCAGAGAAAGGCTTAATTCAGATTAACGCTTTCCTGACTGAAGATCTGAAAACGGATCTCCCCACAGGTATTTGGAGGGGGGGGGGGAAATTAGCCCTGCAAACTTTGGAGGGAGCCTAAAAAAACGAGAGGAACAGCTACCTCAAATCAGTTTTGAAATCCAATAAGAAAAGGGTGGCTGTAGTGCGCTGCCTTAATTATCTCTTAAATGGATCTTTTCCTAAAGGAAACACTCCACAGCGGAAGGACTACTGCTACCCAGTGACGGTGGTGAAAACAAAACCACGCGATATCCTGCTTGAAAAATTAAGGCAAAAGCAGATGGAGCTGACGTCTACTCTGAAAGCTGCTGAAGCCACCAAGACCGACTTCTTATATGAGGTAACTACAGAGAGTAAAAGAGGGAGAAACAGCTTGCTTCTCCCAACGGGTGGTGCTTAAACTGCTACGTTGCTATTGAGTGAATTAACTGTGCGGGGTTCCACCACAAAACCGCGCTCGACTAAACCGCGTCTGACTAAACCGCGTCGTTGACGTCATCAAGAGGGCGACAACAGCGCGGAGACAGAAGCACGCTGTAAACCCTAAACCTAAAATTAACACCTAAACCTACCCCCCCCTAAACCTAATCCTAAACCTAACCCTTAACCTAACCCTAAACCTAACCTTTAACCTAACCCTAACCCTAAAGCTAACCCTTAACCTAACCCTTAATCTAACCCTAACCCTAACCCTAAAGCTAACCCTAAACCTAACCCTTAACCTAACCCTAAACCTAAACCTAACCCTTAACCTAACCCTAAACCTAACCCTCAACCTAACCCTAAAGCTAACCCTTAACCTAACCCTAAACCTAACCTTTAACCTAACCCTAACCCTAAAGCTAACCCTTAACCTAACCCTTAATCTAAACCTAAACCTAAACCTAACCCTTAACCTAACCCTAAAGCTAACCCTAAACCTAACCCTTAACCTAACCCTAAACCTAACCCTTAACCTAACCCTAAAGCTAACCCTAAACCTAACCCTTACCTTAAGTTGAATCGGCTTGCTTTCAAAGCGCTATTTAAAGCTCCCTTCTTTCTCCGCGCTGGCTGTTGTCGCCCTGTTGATGACGTCAGCGACGCGGTTTAATCGGGTGCGGTTTTGACGGGTCACGCTGTGCAGAGGACTGCTCCTGCCCTATTGCGTATTGAACTTGTAGAAGTGATTTATCTACACTGCCACAACTGGCTTTAACTGTTCTCTGATCCCAAGGATTCTTTGGACGAAGAAGAGATCAGAGAAAGTGACGAGAGCTTTTGCAGTGAAAAATCCTACTTGAAGACCAGCTTGTGTATTCAGACTAATGGGGTGCCCTTCTTCCAGGTAATGTATGCCTTTCGGTGTTCATTGTTGATCAGGACATGTGTATTTTTTTCCCCCCTGGTTCAAAAGTTTTATTTCTTTTAAAACAAACATTTCATCATTCCTCAATCAGTAAGACATCAAAGTACAATTTTTTGTGTGTCAAAATAGTTCTAGTTTACCACCAAATTCTTGTCTAGCCTAATGTATACCCCTCCCTCCCCCCCACCCTCCCCCCCAACCCCCCTCCTCCCCCCCCCCCCGATTTCCCAGAACCCGTACACGGTATGGATTTTTAACAAACACAGTCTAAAATCTATTGAGAAAAAAGAAATAAAGAAAGTAATGTATGTCTTTTGGTGTTGATTGTTGATCAGGACATGCGTATTTTTTTCAGTAATTTTATTAAGAACTATACAGATAAAACTAACAATGAACTTAATACAAGAATGCGGTTGTATTTTTTTTTAAAGAAAGATAAAGTGTAGAAAGGAAACACCACCAAAAATGGTAAGAAAACTTACCTCAAAAACTGCAGCAAGATACTATTCAACATTAATAAAATATTGCTGTCTCTTAAATAACAACCAAATCTTTATTCCATGCCTCACCCCTGAAGATTGCTAAATTTTCAGGTCTCCTCATTGGTTAATAAAGAATTAAAAGAAATAGCAAAAAATACCTGTCAGTATATTACTATATAATCCTCCTTTCCATTTAATCTAAATCCTCCTCAACCTTCTCTTAATAATTAAAGGTTACAAAAATAATAATAAAAATTGAAAGCTATTAAACGATTCAATTCCACTTGTGGAGCTGGTATTTCCATCTCTTTCTTGTAAGTCGTAATTTTTACATCCATCTCCACGTCCATTTTAGTTGTCTTGAAAGGAATTTGGACATAATCTTAAATGTTTTCCAGCGAAGCGTTAAAAAGCTCCATCACTTCTCACGCCCAGAGAATCAGGTTTTCTTTAAAATAGCTTTAACAATTGACCCTTCAAAGATGTTTTGCCCTGAAATGTAAATAAAACAGGATTTTCCCAAAATGAGAGGATTTTTCTAATGGTTCCACCACAAAACCGCGAAGCCCTTATCCGCGCCGACATAAGTGCGGAGGGCAAATCCGCGCCTTCCGAAGCACTCAGCACCCTAAACCTAACCCTAAACCTAACCTAACCCTAAAGCAAACCCCTAAACCTAATCCTAACCCTTACCTTAATTTAAATCGGCTTTCTGCCGCCGCGCTGTTGTTGCGGTGGTGATGACGTCGCGGCTTTAGCGACGCGGTTTTATCACCGCTATTTTGACGAGCGCGGTTTTGTTGTGCCACGCTTTCTAATTACACTGGACAACTTTCCCCCCCAAAAGTTTTGCTTTTGAAAAACTTTTGGTGATAAGTTGTTTTGACATTTTTGTATGCCGAAGAGTATTTCTGTTTGCCAGTAAAGTGTCTTGAGGCGATGTATTTGCCAAAATGATGACACAACTATAAAATGGGACTAATATAAAGCTTTCCCAGCACTTAATAAAAGTAATGAAGTGAATAACGCAAGCTCTTTGACTTTACAGCATAAAAGAAGCGTCAAAAAGGATAAAGAGAACAAACCGGCATTGTTTCTGAAAAAGGCCAAGGAGGAGGATTCGGCCACTCCATCTCTCCCAAAGTCAAAATATCCGTTAAGAGGTCTCAACTAATAATGTACAATATCTTCCTTCTGTTTCTCTCCGTCCTTGCCTCTCCTTCCTTAGCTTGAGTGATGCACATGGCTTTGTAGTCCGTGTCCCAGATTGCATAGGTAGAGATCTCAACAACACGGGATGCCTTTTATAAAATGTAATTCGTTCGATTTTTTTTGTGTTTTGCAGATTTTGAAATGTAATAAAGAATAACTGCCACTATTTAGTAGTCTTGGCTATATTTTTCTTTTGTGAGAAGAGGGGTAGCACTTATCATCCAGAAATCTCTCTCAGCCTTCCGGGGCCATGCTCCCGGAGTTTATGGTTGCAAGACCATAATCATGAAGATGGGTGTGTGGACTCAGTTGGGTCTATTGCTACTGTACCAGCCTCCCTGATGTTTAGCAACCATCCAGCCTGAGCTTCTGAAGGCCATCTCAGGGTTGGCAGTATAATTCCCCAGAGCCGAGGTGGCGCAGTGGTTAAATGCAGCACTGCAAGCTATTTCAGCTGACTGCTAGTTCAGCAGTTCGGCGGTTCAAATCTCACCGGCTCAGCGTTGACTCAGCCTTCCATCCTTCCGAGGTGGGTGAAATGAGGGCCCGGATTGTTGTTGGGGGCGATATGCTGACTCTTTAAACCGCTTAGAGAGGGCTGAAAGCCCTATGAAGCGGTATATAAGTCTAACTGCTATTGCTATTGCTGATGGTCCTGGTGTCAGGGTTCCAAATAGCATCCAAAAGTAAATCAGAGTCCAAGGCGAAATATTGCTCAAAGTTCCAATTTATTAAGAGAGCCATGTTGGCACATTTACCTATACCGTAGGTGCACTTTCCAGTGGAGGTTTATAGATTTACAGATTAACAGAGTTGGAAGGGATCTTGTGATCATCTAGTCCAATCCCCCTACCCAAGCAGGAGAGACCCTACACTATTTCTACAAATGGCAGTCCAATCTCTTCTTGAAAGCCTCCAGTGATAGAGCTCCCACAACCTCCAAAGGGAAGCTGTTCCATTGATCGTCCTCACTGTCAGAAAATTTCTCCTCATTTCCAGGTTGAATCTCTCTTTGTTCAGTTTCCATCCATTATTCCTTGTTCTGGCCTTCAAGTGCCTTGAAAAATAGCTTAATCCCCTCCTAGGTCTGTAACTCCCAGAATTCCTCAACCAGCATCTTGGAAGTCCACACCTGTTAAAATTGCCAAGTTTGGAAAAAATCTGAGCTGTACGGTCCGCTTGTAAAAATCCCCAAAAGTACGTTGGCGGAAAATATTTGCGACTGATTGGCTATTTGGCTATCAGATCTGGGAATTATATCCCAAGATATGTGGATGAAAATACCCCAACATTTATTTTATTTGATTTGTCCATCGTTTACAAGATAATAGGTGTAAGAATAAACATGAGTAATGGGTACGAATAAATGGGGGCAGTAGGACAGGGACGGTAGGCACGATGGTGCGTTTATGCACGCCCCTTATGCGCTTATGCAGGCCCCATGAGTCCAATATGCAGAGCTATCCTTAACCACTGGAATGAAATATATTGCAAGCTGCAGTTTGAAGTGAGACACGTTTTCAAATGCAATAAGTGAATTATAAAGATTCCTAGGTCTGTAACTCCCAGAATTCCTCCACCAGCATCTTGGAAGTCCACACCTGTTAAAATTGCCAAGTTTGGAAAAAAATCTGAGCTGTACGGTCCGCTTGTAAAAATCCCCAAAGGTACGTTGGCAGAAGATATTTGCGACTGATTGATGAAATCTTAAGCGCCCTGGCTATCAACTCTGGGAATTACATCTCAAAATATTAAAATACACCAACATTTATTTTATTTATTTATTTGATTTGTCCATCGTTTACAAGACAATAGGTGTAAGAACAAACATGAGTAATGGGTAGGAATAAATGAGGGCAGTAGGACAGGGACGGTGGTCACAATGGTGCGCTTATGCAGGCCCCATGAGTCCAATATGCAGAGCTATTCTTGGAATGAAATATATTGCAAGCTGCATTTTGAACTGAGGCACGTTTTCAAAATGCTATAAGACCTGAATGAGAAAGATTCCTATCTGCTTCCCCACTTCCCCCCCACGATGGTCATTGGCCAGGCCTTTTCTGCTTTTTATTCCGCGAGCGAGGAAGGAAAAAAAGAGCATCCCAAGCTCATTTCAAGAAGCTTCGGACGTCTGTACAACCTATTGTTATACAATACAATAGCAGAGTTGGAAGGGACCTTGGAGGTCTTCTAGTCCAACCCCCTGCCTAGGAAGGAAACCCTACACCCTTTCAGACAAATGGCTATCTAACGTCTTCTTAAAGACTTCCAGTGTTTGGGGCATTCACAACTTCTGGAGGCAATGATTAATTGTTCTCACTGTCAGGAAATTTCTCCTGACTTCTAAGTTGCTTCTCTCCTTGATTAGTTTCCACCCATTGCTTCTTGTTCTACCCTCAGGTGCCTTGGAGAATAGTTTGGCTCCCTCTTCTTTGGGGCAGCCCCTGAGATATTGGAACACTGCTATCATGTACAATGATACAATACAATAGCAGACTTGGAAGGGACCTTGGAGGTCTTCTAGTCCAACCCCCTATCTCAGTGTTTCTCAACCTTGACAACTTGAAGTCCTAGGGGACCTTAGAGGTCTTCTAGTCCAACCCCCTATCTCAGTGTTTCTCAACCTTGACAACTTGAAGTCCTAGGGGACCTTAGAGGTCTTCTAGTCCAACCCCCTATCTCAGTGTTTCTCAACCTTGACCACTTGAAGTCCTAGGGACCTTAGAGGTCTTCTAGTCCAACCCCCTATCTCAGTGTTTCTCAACCTTGACGACAACTTGAAGTCCTAGGGGACCTTAGAGGTCTTCTAGTCCAACCCCCTATCTCAGTGTTTCTCAACCTTGACAACTTGAAGTCCTAGGGACCTTAGAGGTCTTCTAGTCCAACCCCCTATCTCAGTGTTTCTCAACCTTGACAACTTGAAGTCCTAGGGACCTTAGAGGTCTTCTAGTCCAACCCCCCTATCTCAGTATTTCTCAACCTTGACAACTTGAAGTCCTAGGGACCTTAGAGGTCTTCTAGTCCAACCCCCTATCTCAGTGTTTCTCAACCTTGACAACTTGGAAGTCCTGTGGACTTCAACTCCCAGAATCCCCCAGCCAGCATAGGAACCTTAGAGGTCTTCTAGTCCAACCCCCTATCTCAGTGTTTCTCAACCTTGACAACTTGAAGTCCTAGGGACCTTAGAGGTCTTCTAGTCCACCCCCGTCTCAGTGTTTCTCAACCTTGACAACTTGGAAGTCCTGTGGACTTCAACTCCCAGAATTCCCCCAGCCAGCTATGCTGGCTGGGGGATTCTGGGAGTTGAAGTCCACAGGACTTCCAAGTTGCCAAGGTTGAGAAACACTGCGCCTGCGCCTATCTGCTCATGTCTTTTTATATACGTCTAGCTGCACCATCCTTCACGTCGCCTAGCGATGATGTCATAAACGCCCGCATGTTTGAAAAAAAAAAGTCCCATGGTCCTCTGCGAAAATGCCGTTAGCCTCCCTCCGATTGGCTGGCGCGCCGCGCGGCTTATTCAAAAATGGCCGGCTTCGCTCTTGGCTCGCTTCTCCCGCGAAGTTGGTTGCGGGGCGTGAAGAGCCGCTCGAGCGGTGTCCGCTGAAGGGCGGCTGCGCTCCTCTCCCTCCCTCGGCCCTCTCGAAGGGATCCCTCGGGGAGTAAGGGATAGTCCGGACCTGCCCCGCCGCGCCGTGGCTGAAGCGCCGGTTCCCCGGGACGAAGCGACCATGAGCTCTTCCGTCGAAGAGGAGGAAGGCAAGGACACCCAGGTGGTGGTGAGATGCAGGTAAGCCCCCGGCGAGGCATCTTCGCCCTTTGCTTTTTTGGGTCCTCCTCCTTCCTCCTCCAAGACCTCGCCCTGGTTTGATCCGGGTTCACCTCCAGGCTTGCAGCATTTCTCCCCCGCTTGGTCTGCCTCGGGATTCGATCGCGTTTACGGACGAGCCAGTCTGAGGCTCCTCGAAAGGACTCGAGTGTGTTTTAAAAGAAATAAAACTTTTGAAAGTAAAAAAAAAACCAACGGTCATAACTATGAACCAGTTGCAAGTATCTGGATTTTGATGATAAAGATGGCAAATTTGAAACATTGCCATAAATCACTTTTCCCCCAGTGCCAGTTGTAATTTTGCACAGTCACTAAATGAACTGTTGTAAGTAGAGGACTACCTGTACTGTGACCTTCAACTGCACTCCATGGCAGCTACAGAGAATCAGTCAATATGTGGTCATCCACCACTGGCTTTCTAAGGCTGGGCATTTTTGAAAGTAGCAACCTGCTGTTCTGTTTATTTGTAAATATATGCTAACTATCTAACTGTACGTAGTCCCTAATAAACTATGTAATAAAATAAAAAATAAAATAAGAAAGGACTCGAGTCGCGATGGAGGAGTTGCGTCCCCGGGGCTGCGCTGCCAAGATGAGCCAGTCTTGGATCTAGTCCCTCCCAAGTCCCAACCATCGACACGCCGCTTTGTTGAAGGAGACTGCGAGTCTTAGAGTAGGATAGAGCTGGAAGGAGGGACCTTGAGGTCTTCTAGTCCAGCTCCCTGCTCAGGCAGGAGAATCTAAACCATTTTAGGTAAGTGTTTGTCTGTCTACACCAGTGGTTCCCAACCTTTTTTTTGGCCATGTCCCACCACCAGGATGGGAACCACTGACCTAGACTCTCCTTAAAAACATGTGTTAAATACCAATAAGATAAATGCATAGACCAGGTATAAGTCTCTTGATAAGTCTCTTGGCTCAAAGCATCTTCAGATATAACTAATATACTGCAAGATTTATCAATTATACTGAAGAGAAAACTCCCCTTTATGGAAGCCTGGTATAGCTTAAAAGAATAGAACATAACTCCTAGCTCAATTGTTATAGGATCATTTACGCTTGTATAATCTCATTGACTTTAGTGTAAATGGTCAGTTCTGTTTATTGTGAACTGCTTTTAGATTTTTTTTAATAAGCAGTATCTAATGTGTCCAATATTAATAAGATAAATGCATAGTTCAGGCAGAAATGGCTATCAATAGTTAGCAATATGGGGAACTTTAAACATGATGCTTGAAAAACAAGAGAACAATTTAGTGATCAGAAATGAACAGCCGTTTTTCTCCTATTTGCTCTTAAAGTTATTTCCTTGTTTGGCCTGAAATTAATAACACTACATCATTGTTAACATTAATTGACTTTTTTTTAGTCCACTTCATGGGAAAATGACAATTCAGGAAGAGCAAATTGCAGACTATACTGAGAAAATCACCGCCCTGGAGGAAGAATTGAAAAACGTAAGTGAACCCAGTACATTTCTCTTGTCTTTTGGGATGATTCTCAGATGGTCAGGAAGCGCTAGCTTGCTCATCTTTTCACAAAAATTATCATGTGAAAAGCTTCCAGGTGTAGATGAATTTCTTGAGTGGCTTTCCTTTAGCAAGAGCTGTTAGATAAGCCCCCCCCCCCTTGGGAGAGCGAGTACATTCAGCGAAGCGTTGTGAGAGTTGTGTTGGAGAACACACAAACCAGCATACAGAGACACTGCAGTTTAAATAGGCTTTTATTTTCGTGGAAATAGAAGTATCAGAGTCCATCAAACAGCCCAAGTCATACACGGATAATTCAGTCAGTCATCAATGTCTTTCAGTTAAGGGATAGTCCAGTTACATAGTCCAGTATCATATAAACAGGTCAGTACACAAAGTTTGCTAGCAGTTGCAAAACTTACAATAGCTCACGGCACTCAGATCAGCCCAGCATCTAACAAACAGAGAGAGAGAGCTAGCAGGCATTCTGGCTCCCTCTTATGGCCGATGGAGAAATACAGCACCCAATCACATTTTACAGTATGATTTAAAGAAACAGTTACAACAGTAAACCATGATTTATATATTGCCAACCCAATCGTTAGATTATATTCCTAACATTCTCCCCTTTGGGTAGGACAATATATAAATCTTACAATCTTAATCCGCATTCCTCGCAACAACGTTTATGTTTTATATTACCTTGGGCCTTAGTAAAATGATCTGCAATGTTGTCCTCAGACATACAATACTCCAGTGAAACTTAATTTACTATTCACACTTTGCAGTACATTCAGATATCTTGTATGAGTATCTTTTGACCTAGTTTTTACAGCAAGATTGGATGCCATCTGAATTGCTGCTTGATTGTCTT
This sequence comes from Thamnophis sirtalis, assembly GCF_051295495.1. Taxonomy (NCBI): domain Eukaryota; kingdom Metazoa; phylum Chordata; class Lepidosauria; order Squamata; family Natricidae; genus Thamnophis; species Thamnophis sirtalis. The sequence goes on from NW_028261395.1 coordinate 2,280,680, forward strand.
CATAAACAACAATAGGCTCTCGTATGTCTATTCCCATATCCAGCAGGAGTTGTTTATAACACACCAAGTCTGTACATAATAATGACAGACATGAGAACTCAGCCTCCATTGTCAGACTTAAATGTTTTTGTCTAATAGACTGCCATCCAATTAGTGCCTTTCCCAGGAATACAACAAACCCTGATGTTGATTTCTGGGTAGACACATCTCTAGCAAAATTTGCATCAGCATATCCGGTTAAGCTCAGATCATCTCTAGGTTCTAAATACAATGCATAATGCATCGTTTGCTTAAGATATCTTAATATCCTTTTAGCAGCTTGCCAGTGCCTTTCAGTAGATTCAGCATTAAACCTGGCTAATTGATTTACACTGCATGCTATGTCGGGCCTTGATCAATTACTCAGATAAGATAAGCTACCAATTAATGATTGATAAATACCCTTATCAAACACAGGGCTTTTTACATCATCATGACTAAATTCCAGTCCCATTGGAGTTTTAGCTGGTTTACACAGTTCCATCCTGAACGTTCTGAGTAGCTGGTTAATCTTGGTTTGTGAGATTTTGTATCTTCCCCTAGTTTTATCTATTTTTAAACCAAGATATTGCCTAATCTCACCGAGATGTTTTATACTGAATTTCGTTCTCAACAGTGCAATAATCTCAGCTTCTTGCTCAGTTTTAGTGATTAATGCTATGTCATCAGCGAACAATAGCAACAATGAAATCACACCATTACTTTCTTTCTTAAACAAACATGGATCAGCTATGCCAGCTTTAAAACCCATCTTAGTTAACTCTTTTTAACTATACATTATTCCATTCATAGCCTGATTGCTTTAAGCCATAAAGACTCTTTTTTAACTTCCAGCAATCAGTGTTATTACCAGTGTTTAACTCTAAAGGGTTCTTTAAATATACAGTATGTTGCAACAGTGCATGGAGATATGCCGTCTCAACATCTAAATGATTCACTACATATCCATGCCTAGCTGCCCACATTAATGATGCACGTAATGTTGCAGCATTTAGACTAGGTGCAAATATCTCATCATAGTCATTGGCTGACTGATCAAACCCTTGTGCTACCAATCTGGCTTTATGGGTAACAGTCCCATCTACGCTTGTTTTAATCTTGTGGATCCATTTACATCCTACGGCATGTTTACCTGGGGGGAAACCTTACGTTTTCATACACCTCTAACTTTTGTAAGGATTTCAGTTCCTTTTCCATTGCTGTTTTCCAAACTATCCGCTCCTCCTTAGGATACAGAATTAATTCATGATAAGTAGCAGGAACTTTATCTGCTTGACACGCTATAGTAGCTTGATATCTGTCAGGTGGTCGTGTTACACGGGTTGAACCAAGGTGGCGCAGTGGTTAAATGCAGCACTGCAGGCTACTGCTAGATCAGCAGGTCAGCGGTTCAAATCTCACCGGCTCAGGTTGACTCAGCCTTCCATCCTTCCGAGGTGGGTAAAATGAGGACCCAGATTGTTGGGGGCAATATGCTGACTCTCTGTAAACCGCTTAGAGAGGCCTGGAAGGCCTATGAAGCGGTATATAAGTCTACTGCTATTGCTATTGCTATTGAACGTCTAGGCAACTCAGGGCTCACCAGTGGACTCTCCTGTTTCACCTGCTCCCGTTCTTCTAGTTCCTCCTGTACCTGCACTTCCTCCTTAATTGCTGGTTTTATTATTTCATCACTAGGGACTACCTGGGTGTCGATAATTACATCGTCAGTTGGTTCTAATTTATTCCACCCAACGTGTTCTATAAACTTACCACTAGCACTACAGTGAACCTTAGTTATGCCTTTCTCCCAAAATCTAAACAATCTATGTTTGGCCTCGTAACCTACGAAAGTTGTGTCTTCTTCCAAAATCTAAACAATCTATGTTTGGCCTCGTAACCTACGAAAAATAACCGTCGAGCTCTTTTCTGCCCTTTCAGTCTTACTTGTGAGGGAATATGCACCCATGCTGGGGCTCCAAATGTGTGTAGATAAATCAGGTTTTCTGCCATGCCACCTAGTGAATGGCAATTCACCGGTTGTTGTACACACCACGTTATTTAAAACATGGTTACTACACATCATAGCTTCGCCCCTCAGTGTTTCTGGCAAACCTGAATCAGTTATCATAGTTCAAGCCATGGCCTCCTTCATTGCCCCCTTCGTTCTACAAACGAGTTATGTTGTGGCCTATAAGGAGCAGAACGTTTATGCTCAATATCTTAACATCGTTTGAAATTTCTGGTTTGTAAACTCAGTCCCATTATCAGTAACTAAAGTGATAACCTTGCCTTCCATCTCTCTCTCCGCAAACCTCAGCCAATTAAAGAAATGCTGAAATGTTTCTCTTTTATTTTTCATTAAATAACAGAAACCGTATCTTGAATAATCATCCATGATACTCAAAACATAGCAGGCACCTCCCAAACTGGGTTTCTTAGGTCCTATTAAGAGCCGAGGTGGCGCAGTGGTTAAATGCAGCACTGCAGGCTACTTCAGCTGTCTGCAGTTCGGCTGTTCAAATCTCACCGGCTCAAAGGTCGACTCAGCCTTCCATCCTTCCGAGGTGGGTAAAATGAGGACCCGGATTGTGGTTGGGGGCGATATGCTGATTCTGTAAACCGCTTAGAGAGGGCTGAAAGCCCTATGAAGCGGTATATAAGTCTAACTGCTATTGCTATTGCTATTAAATCAGCAAAAGCAACTTCCAGGGGTTCCTTTATTTTAAAAGGAACCAAGGTGGCGCAGTGGTGGCGCAGTGGTTAAATGCAGCACTGCAGGCTACTGCTAGATCAGCAGGTCAGCGGTTCAAATCTCACCGGCTCAGGGTTGACTCAGCCTTCCATCCTTCCGAGGTGGGTAAAATGAGGACCCAGATTGTTGGGGGCAATATGCTGACTCTCTGTAAACCGCTTAGAGAGGGCTGAAAGCCCTATGAAGCGGTATATAAGTCTACTGCTATTGCTATTGCTATAAAACCATTTAGTCTGTTTGCAGGAGTAACTTTGCTCTTCTCCTGATTGCAAACATTGGAGTTTAAATATTTACTGCATGGTTTTTGGGCTTAATTGTGGCTGTTACTTGAGGACTACCTGTTCTTAGAAAAGCATTATTTTACTTACACACACGCATGCACACATATACGTATGTACAGGCATATGTATGTACGTACTGTATATATTAATGAACAAGCCATGTCAGCTTTTGTTAATTTTTGCCGTACAATCAGCAGGAAGGAAGATCGAGCGATCACACAGAAGCCCTTAGAGGCCGCATTTGGACTGCAGGTGGCCTGTCCTTACCCTCATTAAATTTACAAGTATATTTTGTCTTGACGCAGGTTACCGAGTTATTTACTGTACAAAAGGCTAAAATAGAAAAGTTCCAGGCAATCCTACAAGCCAGGGAAATGGAGCTGGAAGTGGAAGATACCCAGGAAGATTCGGATATCACCAAGGTTCTCCTTGCTAAAGAGGAATATGTGGCCTCAACCTTAGAGAGCTCAGAAGACCAACTTCATGGCACCGCCACCAAGGTCAGACCTTATAACATACACCTATCTTCTTCCCCAGATAGAAAAAATCTATACCGTTTACGGGCTCTGGGAAGTCGGGGGGGGAAGGGAGGGGGGGTGTTAGGGGGGAGGGGGGGATATATAGTATGTGCTAGATTTTAAAGTAACGCGACGGCGTTTGAGAGACCGCCTTCTGCCGATCACCTCCCTCCGACCGATTAGATCGCACAGGCTGGGCCTCCTCCGAATACCATCCGCCAGTCAATGTCGACTGGCGACTACACGGAGGAGAGCCTTTTCTGTTGCAGCTCCGACCCTGTGGAACGAGCTCCCCGTTGAGATTCGTACCCTCACCACCATCCAGACCTTCCGCGCAGCCCTCAAGACCTGGCTCTCCCAGCAGGCCTGGGGATAGGTTTCCAATTTACCCGCCCGAGTGTTGACTGTTGAATGCATGTTGTGGTTTACCATTTTATTTTGTTCACTATTGTTTGTCTCTCGGTACTGCACCCCCTTCCCTTGTGATTGTAAGCCGCCCTGAGTCCCCTCAGGGAGAAGGGCGGCCTATAAATCTCAATAAAATGCTAAAAAAAAATGACGGCACTCGTATACTGTTGCTCTTTAATTTCACTGTAAAAATAGGACAAGCTGAATATATTAATAGATTGTAGAAATACACCGAAGGGAAGAGTAGAGGGATAGAAGAAAGAGGAGTAGCGAGGGTGGGGGAGAAGGAAGGGAGGGAATGTATCGGGAGAGAGGAGTGGTAGAGGGAGAGGGGAAGTAGGGTAGGGGGGAATGATGGAGGGAGGAAGGGAAGTTGGAGGGGGGCGAAAGAAAGGGTGTATGGAGGGTCGAAGAGGTACATTGGGTTTTTATTTTGGGGGGTACTGCTGATAAGAGGAATGGCTGTGTTTATTGTTTAATGTTATATGGCCCCGGTTATGCACAGTATATATGTGACTGTACGAAAATGAAATGGAAAATAAAAACACATTTAAAACAACATACACCAATATCGTTTTTTAAAAATAGATTGGTTGCTACCGTGTTTCCCCGAAAATAAGACATGGTCTTATTTTCTTTTGAACCTCCCCCCCAATTTTTTTTTGCTTGGGCCTTATTATCGGGGGTGGGCTTATTGGGGTTCCCGGGTGGCTGCTCTCTTGCGAGCGGGCCCCCGAAGAGCCGGGCACAGCCTCAGGGGCAAACAGCTGTGTTGCACTGTCGCAGCAGCGCAACAAAGCCGCCATGAGGTGACCACGCTCATGAGCAGCCACTCGGCAATCCCCCTTTTTAGCCAAGCAGAGCACCGCTCACCGACCCAGTAATATCCCAAAGGCGCTAAGCCGCGTGGTGCTCTGCCCGGCTGGAAAGAGAGGTTGTGTGAGCACTTGTCCTGCCTCCAGCTCGTGTGCCTCCCAGCCTCACCATGCCCAGCTCTCCGTGTCCTTCCAACAGCCAGCCCACAACCATACAGACTCGGCAGCGGATCTCCGGAGTTTGGAAGCCGGTTATTCTCGGAGCAGGGCGGCGGGAGCGGGGCAGTGGTGGCGGCAGTGGCGCCTGCAAGGAGATCTGGGCATGGTGAGACTGGGAGGCACGCGAGCTGGAGGCAGAACAAGTACTCACGCAACCTCTCTTTCCAGCCGGGCAGAGCGCCATGTGGCTTAGCGCCTTTGGGATATTACTGAGTCATTGAGTGGCGCTCTGCCTGGCTAGAAAGGGGGGTTGCCGGGCGGCTGCTCGTGAGAGCAGCCGCCACGCAATCCCCCCGCTCCAGCTGGGCACAGCGCCACCCACCAACCTAGCGCTATCCCAAAGGCATCAAGCAATGTGAACGCCTTTGCCCCCCCCCTTCCCCCAGCTCCTGTGGCTTTGCGCCTTTGGGGTATCGCTAGGTTGGTGAGTGGCGCTCTGCCTGGCTGGAGGGGGGGGTGTTATCCAGGGGGCTTATTATTGAGGGAGAGCATATATTTTTTCCCACAGGAAAATAGCAATAATAGCAATAGCAGTAGACTTATATACCGCTTCATAGGCCTTTCAGGCCTCTCTAAGCAGTTTACAGAGAGTCAGCATATTGCCCCCAACAATCTGGGTCCTCATTTCACCCACCTCGGAAGGATGGAAGGCTGAGTCAACCCTGAGCCGGTGAGATTTGAACCGCTGAACTGCTGATCTAGCAGTAGCCTGCAGTGCTGCATTTAACCACTGCGCCACCTTGGCTCTAAAAATATGGCATGGTTTTATTATCAGGACATGTCATAATTTTGGGGAAACACAGTAGATTAAAATAATTGTACTTTCAATAGAGAGAGATAAACCATGGAAGAGTTTCAGTAGCTCTTACAGTTCTGAAAGAATATTGGACTTTTTGGGTCATTCTTGATGAAGTCAGCCTGTCTTTGTCGATCAGAAAAGAGTGCATCCTATGAAGAGACAATAGGGAGAACATTGTATGTGTGTGCGAGAGAGAGAGAGTGTGACCCGTCAAAACCACGGTCCACAAAAGCGCGCTCGACGAAAGCGCGTACGTGACGTCATCACAGCGCGACGAAAAAAATTAAAAATTGAAATAAAAATAAAATTAAAGCAAGCCGATTCACATAAAGGTAAGGGTTAGGGTTAGGTTAAGGGTTAGGGTTAGGTTTAGAGCGTTAGGGTTACATTTAGCGTTAGGTTAAGGGTTAGCGTTAGGTTTAGCGTTAGGTTAAGGGTTAGGTTTAGGGTTAGGTTAAGGGTTAGCGTTAGGTTTGGGGGGGTTAGGGTAAGGTTTTCGCTTTAATTTTACATTTATCGATCACAGCACGATGTTTTCGTCGCGCTGTGATGACGTCACGTACGCGCTTTCGTCGAGCGCGCTTTTGTCTACCGCGGTTTTGTGGTGGAACTGCGAGAGGAAGGGGAGGAGCGGGGAGGTGACATTTGAAGACTTATCAATCTTTTTCTTTTTTTTCCCCCGTAGCTGCTTACTACAGTTGAAGAAACTACCGGTGATGTGTCTGGTCTGCATGCAAAATTAGATCGGAAGAAAGCAGTTGAGCAGCATAATGTGGAAGCTCAAAGGTCCTTTATGGAGCACATGAACGCACACTTCGACCAAATCCAGAGCTCTGTGAGAAAGAACTGTCAGAATCAGCAAGAGATGCTAAACTCTTACACCTCCTCAGTTAGTAAGTGCTTCTATTCAACTTCACACGTCAATAAAACCAACACACAAACCTTACACCTGACATGCCAAAACCTTGATCGGACTTGTGTGAGAAATCAGAACCGTTATACCAAACCACTCTTGCCTTCTAGGAAGAAGGGGACTGGGCCAAATTGTTGTAACTCGTCTTTTTCTTATTAGATGATCTTCTCAACACCAGTTTATCGACATTTGGAGTCACCGCGGCAGCTATCGATGCAGCATTCACTTCGGTAAAAGAAATAGTTTCGACTGAAGTCTCCCTGGCTGCCGAAAAAATGCTGACTCAGGACACGCTAACCTCCAAAAATAAAAATGACCTCCAGAAAATGATGGTAAGTACAGGTGGCATAAAGTGGAATAAAGTTTCGGTTGTTTGCTGTTAAAGTATAAACCAGGGGAAAAAAGAAAGGGGCGATTACCCCAGAGTTGGAGGTTCCGTGTACAATAAAATAGCATAGTTGGAAGGGACCTTGGAGGTCTTCTAGTCCAACCCCCTGCCTAGGCAGGAAACCTTATACCGTTCCAGACAAATGGCTATCCAACATCTTCTTAAAGACTTTCAGTGTTGGGGCATTCACAGCTTCTGGAGGCAACTTCTGTTCCACTGATTAATTGTTCTGACTGTCAGGAAATTTCTCCTCAGTTCTAAGTTGCTTCTCTCCTTGATTAGTTTCCACCCATTGCTTCTTGTTCTACACTCAGGTGCCTTGGAGAATAGCTTGACTCCCTCTTCTTTGTGGCAACCCCTGAGATATTGGAAGATGCTATCATGTCTCCCCTAGTCCTTCTTTCCATTAAACTAAACATACCCAGTTCCTGCAACCGTTCTTCATATGTTTTAGCCTCCAGTCCCCTAATCATTTTTTTTGCTCTTCTCTGCACTCTTTCTAGAGTCTCCACATCTTTTCTACGTCATGGTGACCGAAACTGAATGCAGTATTCCAAGTGTGGCCTTGCCAAGGCATTATAAAGTGGTATTAACACTTTACGTGATTTTGATTCTATCCCTCTGTGTATGTAGCCTAGAACTGTGTTGGCTTTTTTGGCAGCTGCTTCGCACTGCTGGCTCATATTTAAATGCTTGTCTACTAGGACTCCAAGATCCCTCTCACAGTTACTACTATTGAGCAAGGTGCCACCTATACTGTACCTGTGCATTTCGTTTTTCTTGCCTAAATATAGAACAGTCTTTTCACCATTGAATTTCATTTTATTAAATAGTGCCCAATGTTCAAGTTTGTCAAGATCCTTCTGTATCTTAAGCCTGTCTTCTGGAGTGTTGGCTATTCCTGCCAGATTGGTGTCATCTGCAAATTTGATGAGTTCCCCATTTATCCCCTCATCCAAATCATTGATGAAGATGTTGAAGAGTATTGGGCCTAAAACAGAGCCTTGGGGTCCCCCACTGCATACTTCCCTCCATGTAGATGCAGTTCCATTGAGAACTTCACACTGAGTGCTGTTGGTCAGCCAGTTAGGAATCCATCTGGTGGTGATGCTGTCTAACCCACATTCTTCTAATTTATGCCTTACTGAAGTCCAAGTAAACTATATCGACGGCATTCCTCTGGTCCACTAATTTAGTCCCTTTGTCAAAGAATGCAATAAGATTAATCTGGCATGATCTGTTTTTGACAAACCCATGTTGGCTTTTGGCTATTACTTTGTTTGCTTCTAGGTGTTCGCTAATTTGTTGCTTGATTATGATTTCCAGAATCTTTCCTGGTATTGAGGTCAGGCTGATATGTCTATAGTTTCCTGGATCTTTTTTTTTTGTTCCTTTTTTGAAGATGGGAACCACATCAGCTCTTTTCCAGTCCTCTGGCAAGTTCCCCGGTGCTCCAGGATCTCTGAAAGATATAGTTCAGTGGTTCTGAGATCTCATCTGCCAGTTCCTTCAAAACCCTGCGTGTAATCTGTCCGGTCCTGGTGATTTGAACTCGTCTGGGTAGACAGGTGCTCACTTACCATTTTCTTCCCTGTTTCAATGTGTGTTCCTAATCTGATTTTTGTGGTGCTGTTTTTGATAGGTTGGACTGTTTTATCCCTTTGTGTAAAGACAGATGCAAAAAAAAAAAAAATGAGTTAAATAGTTCTGCTTTCTCACTGTTGCTTGTCACCTTCTTGCCACTTTCTCCCAGCAATTGTTTCCTTAACCCTTTTCTTGTTTTTAACATGTTGGAAGAAGCTTTTTTTTGTTATTTTTTATCTTTTTATACTTATACGTTTCATATACTTGTATCTTTTATACTTACCTCGTGTGGTTTTCAAATGAAGGACAATGTAGACATTATGACTCCAATAAGACCGATTTTGGCCCAGCCTTTCTTCATCCACTGTCATGAGCATAAAAGCTAGGAAATTTGATTATTAGAAACACGGGGGAAGTTCCTATATTACAGCAGGATGCAAATAAGAATGCTGTTCAAATGCAATTCTACAGAAGGATCAGAAAATTGTGTCTTTGGCCTATTCGTAAGTATTTTTGCTTATTGTCTTCAATAAAATTTCACTGGAGTTTTATTAAGTGCCGCGTCAGCTCTCGGGAACACATCTTGCATTGAATGAAGGCTGACACGGTAGGAATCGATAAGTGATCTTATCGATTCCTACCGTGTGAGAAATAACGGCTAATTCGGAGCCGTTAATAATGTCTTAGGCCTTTTCCGCAATTCTTTTTTTCTGGTTGGGTCTCAAATGTTTTCTTTGTTGGAGGCAATGAGTTCACTATCTGGTCTGCTCTTCTAGGAGGAACACGCGTGTGGACTGGACAAGGCGTTGAGTAGTCTAACCCCTGTGGTACAACTTGTGCAGAGTATAAACTCTCAGCTGCAGGAACACTTCAAGAAAAATTCATCCTTGGCAGAAATGGTAATAAACATACCTTGAAGTACTAGCATTGTTGAATACATATAAACACATCCGACTGGTATTGTTTAGAAAAAGTCAATATCTCTGTGCCCTTGAAAACTGATGACCTAGACTTCCTGGGAGGAGCCTACTGGTGAAGGCAGCAAAAAATCAGCTGCCTCCGAATTCCTGGCTACGTACCTGTTTAGAGGATCTTCCATCTGACGTCTTATCAGGTTTTCTTATCCTTCAGGCAAGAGGGAAAGAAGAAACTGTTTTGCTGGCAAATGCTCTTCGATTTTTGCAGCTTTTGTGCTTGCAAGGAAAGGGGGGCGAGCCCAAGGCAGAACGGCTGTCCGTGCTGGGAACTTCAAACTGCCTTGTGCAGGACAAAGTAGGTCTCTCCCACTCTGCTCTAAGTTTTGTTTGATTTAATCTTATCACGAGCTGAATCCGTTTACTGCGAGGACAATAATTGCTTATCAACATTTTAGTTTCTTCTCTTTTTCTCCTCCGAAAAATTATTTACTCAGAGGCTTTTAAAATGGCGCCGAGCAGGCTGGTTTCTCCGGTAATAACGAACACTTTTTGCTAATCCTCACAAGACTTCAAAAGAATTCAAAACAAAAGAGATAGCTTATCAAATGTTTTGGTTTCACAATAGAAGAATTTTACTCCTTCATTAACTTTGTTATTTGGAAGTTAAATGGTGATGAATCTGTTGAACGGTCTTGTTACAATGTTTACTCACTGAAAGTTTTGCCAAGCCTTAAACTTCAAAATAAAAGCCTCTTTACTTAAAGCTGCATATTTAGGCGATAGAGTTTTATTAACTGCAGGCAGACAAATTTTGAAATGGCCTCAAAACCAAATATTAACTTGAAGTCTTCACCCTCTACTTCCAGGGGTACACCCTCAGTGCCTGGCACAAAGCTGCAGCCTCCGCTTCCTACGCCCCCTGCTGGGGATGTATTAACGAAAGAATTTTTTCTGAGTAATCTAAGCGAGGCTCTTAATGCACAGACAATTAAAATGGAAGATAAATTTAGAGATAATAGAGAGGAGAGAAAAGAGGAAATAAAAGAAATGAAAGAAGAAATTAAAAGTGAAATTAAAAGTGAAATAAAAGGACTTAAACAGGAGTTGTATGAGAAATTTGAGGCTAAGGTTGATAAAATTAGAGACGACATGCTGAGTCTTGTAACTGTATTAACAGAACATATTTCTGGAGTGGAAGATACTCTAGAGGTTCTTAATGATGCCAATGCTAACTTGACATTGAAAACAGAGGTGGTGGAACAAAAAGTGGAAAATGCTGAAAAAGAAATTATTATGATACAGTACCGACAAATGGAGCTTGCATTAAGAGTAAGGGGGCTGCGTGAGGAGAAACAGGAGAACCTGAAACAGATCCTATCGGAAGCTTTTGACCGCCTGATGGGAAGACCAGGGACCAACCAAGGCTGGCAAATTGACAAAGCTTACCGCGTTAACTCCTGGCTGGCAAAGCAGAAGCAGCTTCCTCGAGACATCGTTATATATTTTACTACAAGAGAGTTCAGAAATATGGTACTGCAAGCGTCTTATAACACTAAGCTTCAAATTGGCGGTCAAGACCTGGCTGTTTTGAAAGAGATACCACCTCAAATGTTAAGAGCCAGAAGAGACTACGCTTTTTTGGTCGAAGAACTCAGAAACCGTCAGATACAGTATAGATGGGATGCACCATTCGGCATCATATTTACATTTGATAAGCAAAGGTACCGCCTCAACTCTGTATGGAAAGCCCGAGATTTTTATTATAATATATTGAAGGCTGGACACCCTGCACCATCTGGACCTAGAGAAAGACCACAAGAAGGACAGGATAGACAGCAAACTACACAACCACCAGACAAGATGGAGCATCTCTCTTCTCTAGAAGTGCAAGGTGCTATGGAACCAAGACCTAGCCGCATGACTACCAGACGTATGGAGAAACAAGCTAAGAAGCAACAGTATCAACAATTATCGGCCATCGATCAAGGAACTACAACAACAAATCTGGAAGCAGTGGGAGGAGCTAAACCTAAGGTTAAACAGGCCGTGCAGGAAGCTCTAAAAATGCTTCAACCAACCAAAGATGACAACTAAGATTTTAACATGGAATGTCAACGGACTGAACTCTCCACAGAAGAGGAAGAAAATATTTCATTATCTTAAACAGTTTAAGAACGATGTAATTTGTTTGCAAGAAACTCATATCAAGTCAACTGATCAAAAATATCTGATCAACTCAAAACTTGGTCAACATTTTGCAGCTTCTGCTATGGAAAAGAAGAATGGTATAGTTGTATACTTAAGAAAAGATATGAAAGCTGAATTAATAGAAGCAGATCCCTTCGGAAGATATATTGCTTTAGACTTGATCTTAGAAGGGAAAAAGACATTACTTTTGGGAATTTATGCACCCAATCAACAGCAAGATAGATTCTATAGAAATCTTCATGCTAAATTAGTACAGTGGGACTATAGTTCCTGTATACTATTGGGTGACTGGAATGGAGTGATAGACACTAAGAGAGATAAGAAGATTTCCCGCCTAAATACCAAGATGCGAGCAAAGTTACCCAAATCCTTCTTTGACATTATGGATGATTTTGAATTGAGAGATATCTGGCGAGAAAGAAATGCAGAGGAATATGACTTCACTTTCTTCTCGGACAGGCATCAATCCCTTTCAAGGATTGATTTTATTCTAACTACTAATGATTTGCTTTCTAGGGTCAAGAAAACAAAGATTGCAGCTAGAGTCCTTTCGGACCATAACCCAGTTTGGATGGAGTTGGGAAGGGTAGTGCAGGCAAGAAGGTTTTGGAGACTGAATGAAAATTTATTTAGATATGAAAACTATATTAATGATTGTAAAAAATTACTATCTGAATATTTTGTTTTGAATATGAATAAGGGTACATCTATGGAATTTGTATGGGATGCAAGCAAAGCGTATATGAGAGGAGTTTTGATGAATATAAATAAAACACATAGAAATAAGCAAGGGTTAAAACGAACAGAACTGGAAGAGGAAATTAAGAGAAAAGAGCTGGAGTTAACAAGGAAACCAGACGATACAAAGGCTAAGGAAACTATTAACATATTAAAATCTCAATTTGACATGTTGATCTCTGACCAGGTAGCTACTAATTTATTATATGCAAAACACAATACTTTTTGTAATGCAAACAAACCTGGCAGATGGTTAGCTTATCAGATTAGGAAAAAAAGGAAAACTCGAAATATATCTAAAATGATTTACAGAGGGAAGGAGGTGTTCCAACAGGAAGAGATTCAAAAGGCTTTCTGGGAATTTTTTACAGAACTGTATAAAGGGGATAAAATTAATGGTTTAGACATAGACAAATATTTAGACAAGGAGAAAATACCTTCAGTTAGAGAAGAACACAGGCAAAAATTGAATCAACCAATAACCTCGGGGGAAATCCTGCAGGTAATTAAGCAATTAAAGCCAGGGAAAGCACCAGGTACAGATGGCTTGACAGCGGTTTACTATAAAAACTTACAGTTAGAAATGGTAGAACCTCTTAGAGAATTATTTAATATGATTCAAACGGAAGGTAAAGTCCCTCCATCTTGGAAGACAGCGTTTATATCTTTGATACCCAAAGAAGATCAAGATACTACTCAACCCAAAAATTATAGACCCATTTCATTACTGAATGTAGATTATAAAATTTTTACTAAAATATTAGCAAATAGGTTAATGTTGGTCATTCAACAATTGATACATACGGACCAAACAGGTTTTATACAAGGGAGACAGATGAAAAGTAATGTCAGATTAATTATTAATGCATTAGAATATTTGGGAAAGAACAACCAGATCCCTGCTGCGTTTATATTTTTGGATGCTGAGAAGGCCTTTGATCGAGTTAACTGGCAATTTCTGTTGAAGATATTGCAAAAAATGCAGATAGGAGATAATTTTTTACAGTCAATTAAAGCAATATACCAACAGCAAACAGCACAAATCATAGTCAATGGAAGTTTAACAGACTCTATTCAAATTGGAAAAGGTACAAGACAGGGTTGTCCTTTGTCCCCATTATTGTTTATTATAACTTTGGAAGTATTGTTGAATAAAATACGGGGCTTGGATGGTTTAAAAGGGATCAAGATTAGGCAGCAAGAATATAGAGTCCGCGCTTTTGCGGATGATTTGGTCATAATATTGGAACAACCGCAGGAATCCAGTATGGTTTTAATGAATACGATTAATCAATATGGTCAAGTGTCTGGCTTTAAAATAAACTTAGGAAAAACCAAAACATTAGCTATAAATATGAATATTAAACAAAAGGAAGAATTAGGAGTGATGCTAGGATGTGAGGTAGTTAAAAAAGTCAAATATCTTGGAGTTAACATTTTAACTTCAAATGGGAAGTTATATAAGCATAATTATGAACCACTTTGGCATAGCATACAGACAGAGATGAAAAAATGGGAGAAATTGCACTTATCTTTGCTGGGCAGGATAGCGGCAGTGAAAATGAACATTTTACCAAAATTTTTATTTCTTTTCCAAATGTTACCTATACTTAAAAAAGATGCGAACCTTTTAGAATGGCAGAAGGGTATCAACAAATTTGTGTGGGCAGGAAAGAAGCCGAGGGTAAAGATGAAAATAATGCAAGATGTACGTGAGAGAGGAGGACTGAAACTACCTAATTTAAAACTATATTATGATGCAGTGGTATTATCTGTAATTAGTGATTGGATTCATTTAACCAATGATAGAATATTGAACATTGAGGGACACGATCTGGTATTTGGTTGGCACGCTTACCTGTTATTCAACAAAAAATTGGATAAGAACTTTAAAAGTCATATTTTAAGAAATGCTTTATTGCGGGTTTGGAAGAAATACCAATATAAATTAAATGACAAGATACCCATGTGGGCAATTCCTAGACATGCAATTGAAAATATGAATACAGCACAAAAACAGGACAGATTTACCTACAGACAGCTTCTTACCTCGGAAAGGGGGGTATTACAATTAAAATCTTTAGAGGTATTAAAAGAGGAGAAGGTAATTCAAACATGGTTCCAGTATGGGCAATTACAGGCTAGGTGGAAAATAGATCAAAAAATTGGTTTTATTCAAGTTGAGGATAATCTGTTTAAACAAATAAGAGATCAAAGCTTAATGCATATAAAGAGGATATATAATGTATTAATACAGATGGATTCGGAAACAGAATTAGTTAAAGATTGTATGATAAAATGGGCTCAAAATATTGAGGAACCAATAATGTTGGATACATGGGAAAGAATCTGGGTAAGAAATGTGAAATTTACACAAGCTCAAAATCTGAGAGAAAATTTTTACAAGATGTTCTATAGATGGCATTTAGATCCTAAAAAGTTGGCTTCTATGTATCCGAATGTACAGCCTAAATGTTGGAGATGTGGTTCTCTCGATGCTACATATTATCATATATGGTGGACCTGCCAAAAGGTTAAAGCATTTTGGATAAAAATATGGTGGGTTATGCAAAATGTTTTTAAAAGAAGGATAAAGTTTAGTCCTCAGTTATTTTTACTAGGTATATGTACTGACTTTACAGTGGTAGAGACCAATTTGACTCTGCACCTGATAACTGCAGCAAGACTGTTGGTGGCGCAATATTGGAAGAAGGAAGACTTGCCTACAATTCAAGAATGGACATTGAAAGTAACAAACTTAGCTGAAATGGCTAAAATATCGGCATATCTCAAAGATCATTCAAATGAGAGATATAAACGAGACTGGAAAAAATGGATTGACTATATACAAAATAAATACGGGACTAAGAAATTCCAGTTAGCCTATGCTTAAGATCAGAAATGATTTAAATTGTTTAAAGTTAGTTCAGTAAGAAGAAGCTAAGGTCAATCTAGAATGTTATTAATTTCTTTATTTCTTTTTTCTCAATAGATTTTAGACTGTGTTAGTTAAAATTCTATACCGTGTACGGGTTCTGGGAAGTCGGGGGGGGGGAAGGAGGAGGGGGGGTGGGGGGGTGGAGGGAGGGAGGGGTATACACACAAAAAAAATTGTACTTCAATGTTTTAATGATTGACAAATGATGACATATTTGTGTTTTTTTTTTAAAGAAAAAAGGGGGAAATCTTGCTTCTTATAAAGAATAAAAAACAGTACATTCCAAAAAAAAAAAAAAAAAAAAAAAAGAAAACTGATGACCTCTTTTTCTGACCGAAAGATTACAGGCTACAAAGAAGAACTGTCTGCCTTCTTCCATGATCATTCTCTTGATTTGAGTAAACTGCACAAAAACTGTTCCCAAATGTTTACTCAACTTCAGGATAGTTACGAGAGCCTGCAAGAAGAAGTGGAGCTGACCAAGATGGCACAGAAAACGGTATTTCTTCCATTTCCATGATCAAGCCGGTGTCCATAATGCACTAGAATAGAAGTGGGTGGTGGGGTGATGATCTTAGAGCAATATAGATTGCTACTCTGTTTAAGGGACACCGTTAGGCTCTGCTGACCATTGTTCCTTTCTCTATCCTGGTTGATTATTATTGCATGTTACATATGGTCCAGTGGGACCTTCTTAAGAGACAGTTTTCTGGACTTTTACTGCTGTTATTAATACTACAACCAAACAAAGAAGGATGAGTGGAAAACATGGGGATATAGGTTAGCTTCGTGTGCACAAATGCCTTCCACTAATATGGAGGTTAACATTGTTCGCATTTCTTCTTAAAGTTACATAATACATACCAAGTCAAATGTGTCCAAGTAGATCGAGGAGAAATGTGAATGTGTCCTTTCTTGTGCACATTCTTGTAGGAATGGAAGGGAATTTGGCTGTACCTAACAAGGGGGAAATCTGCTTATTGAAAAAGGCCTAATCAGGATAAGCAGTACTATATTTCTATGTTTGTTTCATCCTTCATAGTAACTCGGAGGTAGAGTGTGGTTATCTCTAAATTCCATTTTAGAGTTGTGAGTCAGCTTCTTCGAGATTGGAAGCAGGTTGGATAAAGACATTTGAGATTTGGCCGTATCTAGCAGTCTTTCATCCCATGTATCTCCTGAAAGGTGGATTTCCCCCACTCCCTTAACTGTCTCTAAAATAAAATATTCAGCTGTATAAGAGTTATTGTTCTGCATTAACTATTAACAAAAATGCATCTGAAGTACATTTGAATACATGTGAGTTTCCTGCATGCTTTCAAACTCTTTTACTAAAATACTTTTCCTTAGTAATATTTTCTTCCAATTTCCCTTGATTCATACTAGAATACAGCCCAACTTATTGCTTCACTGCAAAATCAACTAACCGTGTTCGATAACCAAGCTCAGCAGAATTTCAGCCAACTCCTAGAGAAAGGTGGAAGCCTAAAGAAGAATATCAATGATGTACAAGAGAATATAATTGTGTAAGGAAGCTTTTAAACTTATTTTTTATCCTGAAATACGTTTGAAGGATTATTCTACTATTCTGCAGTTCTTGGGAGTCAGATTCATTCCGATATTTCTTGGACTCAAGCATCTGTGGGAAGCCCTGCTTCAGACTAAACTTGTATAACTGTATTGTCAAGGTAGACATTTAGAAATCAGAATTTTATTTCACTCAAAATCAATTGAAATAAATAATAAAATTTCTTTTTTGCTAATCCCCTTTATTGACTAATGTCAATTCCAGGGACTGCTACTGCCTTTATGCATTGTGCATGGTGTTGGTCTCCATCTCAATAACACTTCTGATAATCAAAGGCAGTGGTGGACATCTTTGAGGGATGGGCAGTACTTTAAAAAAATATTTCAGGATGTTCAAATTAAAGTAAGGCTTGCATGCATTTGCTGTTAGCATTTTTATTGGGGGGGGGAATGGCATACTGTATGTTTTCCCACTTTTTCTCTAAAATAATGCCATAACAGATTCTTCCAGAATGACTGGATGCTTTAATAAATATCGGTGAAATTAGCATTTTAGAGATAACACTGATTTGACTGCTGCTTTAGACTTAGCCTATCGTATTTTTTGGACTATAAAACGCACCGGAGTATAGGACACAAGATTTTGAAGAGGTGATTTTTTTAAAAAAGAGGTTTTTGTATTCTGCAGGCCTCCCAAACCCTCTGCACGTCCATTTTTGCAAAGGGGGCGCCGTTTCGGTTGGACAAAAACGCTTATTCAGTGTATAAGATCCACCCAGATTTCTACCCTCTTTTTTTGAGGGAAAAAGGTGCATCTTTTATTCTGAAAAATACAGTATGTGATAAAGCACAAAGATTAGTGCAGGGAATAATCCTTGGCTAAATCCTTTTCTTTAGGCAGACTATTGGCCTTGTCAACTCTGCCAATTCCCAGCAGAACAAGATGATTCCAGCTCTGGATGACCTTTCCCAAGAGATCAAGCAGTCCAGCCACGATAATGTTAAGATACTCCTGGAATCAGACAACTACTGTAAAAATCTGAGCAGTAGTTTGAGAAAGACGTGCAAAGAAGCAACTAGTTGGGCTGAAACGGCAACTGCAGAGATAGGCTGTGTAGTTGATCAACAGAAAGCGTTTCTCAACAGCCAGAACGAACACCTACAAAACATGTATAAGGTAATTCTAAATCTTACAAAGTTTATCAAAGACTTTTTAGACATAGAATTTTATGACAGGTACATCCAGGTAGTCCTTGACTTAGGGCCATAATTGAATGCAAAATTTCCATTGCTAAGCGAGGCAGTTGTTAAGTGAGCTGTGCCTCATCGATGAACTTTTTGGTCACAGTTGTTAAGTAAATCACTGAATTTGTTAAGTGAATCTGCCCCCCCCCTCTCCATAAAGCTGGGAAGGTTACAAATAGTGACCCCGAGACAGTGTAAACCAGGGGTGTCAAATCGGCCCACGGGGTGCTTAAATCTGGCCCAAGGGGCCGGCCTGGAAATGGCAAAGGAGTGGCCCGCGGTCCCTCTGGCGGCCAAAATAGGGCACAGGGGGAGGAGAACGACAATTGTGATCCAGACCTTGAAGAAATCCTGTTTTGATACCCCTGGTGTAAACTGTCATAAATACATGCCAGTTGCCAAGCATCCAAATTTTGATCATGTGACCCTGGGGATACTGCAAAGATCGTAAGTGGAAAAACTGATCACATCACGTTTTTCAGTGCTGTTGTCATTTTAAACGGTCGCTCAACAAATGGTTGTAAGTCAAGCATGGCCTGTATATAATTGTTTAGACTAGGCATGTCAAACTGGTGGCCATATGGGTCACGTGCAGGCCACACCCACCTCAGCTCCACAAAGGCAAAAGACAATGCAATACGTCACAATCCGTGACGCGATCGAGTTTGATACCTGTGTTTTAGATCATATGATACAATGTGTTTTCCCTGAAATGGCTATTGATGGCTGTCTGCCTTTAAGCCTGGAAGAAGGACCCGAGCCATGTTTCCCCACCCTCAAACAGTCTCTCTTCTAGAAATAATGATGGTTCGCATACTTGGAAAGGACCATAAATTCTTGTCATATATTGAGTACAATAAGTTTCATTCAGTCAAACCTGCAGTTTATAATGTTGCAGATCTGGTTTCTTGACGTTATACCTTACGTCTTAAGATGGTTGGCTTCCAGGGTCTCCATGACAAATGTAACGCATCAGAAGCCAATGTGACAGACTACATGAAGAGGCAAAAAGAGGCCGAATATGTTGCCCTCCGGAGGCTTCTTGACCACTTGGAGAATGACCGAGAGGTGCTTACCGAACAGAAAGACCTGCTCCTTGAAGAAGCAGAGGATGGCTTAATTCAGATTAATGGCTTACTGACTGAGGATCTGAAAACTGATCCCCCCACAGGTATTTGGAGGGGGAAAAATTAGCCCTGTTGATTGGGGCATGTATATTTTTTTCAGTAATTTTATTAAGAACTATACAGATAAAACTAACAAGGAACTTAATACAAGAATGTGTTTGTTTTTTAAAAAAAGAAAGATAAATTGTAGAAAGGAAACACCACCAAAAATGGTAAGAAAACTTCCCTCAAAAACTGCAGCAAGATACTATTCAACATTAATAATGTGTTGCTGTCTCTTAAACAACAACCAAATCTTTATTCCATGCCTCAGCCCATTTCCTATTGCTAAATCTTTAGGTCTCCTTATTGATTAATAAAGAACTTAAAAAAAAAAAATAGAAAAAATACCCGTCAGTATATTACTATATAATCCTCTTTTCCATTTAGTCTAAATCCTCCTCAACCTTCTCTTAATAATTAAATGTTACAAAGATAATAAAAATTGAAAGCTATTAAACAAACATCATTTGGAATGAAACCTCTTATTTAGATATCAAAAATTGGTAATCTAAATATTACAAATTCATCCATTGCACCACTGAACATTTCCAAAAGAGAAATAATCCAATCCAGATGATCATCAAACATCACTAAAGATAACACCTCATTATTTTATAATTTTTTCCTTCTTCCTCTCAGCCATCCTAAAAATCTCTTGGATAAAATTCTGTGTTCTTCTAGTATCTTAGCCCTTCCCTTGAAGTTCTTATCATCTTGATCTAAGACAATTTGTACCTCCAGTAAATGTCTTATATTTCCATTTAAAAGGATAGTTCACATTGTTCTTTGGTGACATTATTTCCATGTCTTTTTTGATTGGTAGACTGATTATTCAATTCCACTTGTGGAGCTGGTATTTCCATCTCTTTCTTGTAAGTCGTAATTTTTACATCCATCTCCACGTCCATGTTTAGTTGGACATAGTCTTAAAATGTTTTCCAGCAAAGGGTTAAAAAGCTCCATCACTTCTCACGCCCAGAGATCACGTTTTCGTTAAAATAGCTTTAACAATTGACCCTTCAAAGATCTTTTGCCCTGAAATAGCAATAGCAGTTAGACTTATCTACCGCTTCATAGGGCTTTCAGCCCTCTCTAAGCGGTTTACAGAGTCAGCATATTGCCCCCAACAACAATCCGGCTCCTCATTTTACCCACCTCGGAAGGATGGAAGGCTGAGTCAACCCTGAGCCGGTGAGATTTGAACCGCCGAACTGCAGAACTGCAGTCAGCTGAAGTAGCCTGCAGTGCTGCATTTAACCACCGCGCCACCTGTAAATAAAACAGGATTTTCTAATTACTAATTATCTTTCTAATGAGAGGATCTTTCTAATTACACTGGACAACTTTTTTTCCCCCAGGAGTTTTGCTTTTGAAAAACCTTTGGTGATAAGTTGTTTTGACATTTTTGTATGCCGAAGAGTATTTCTGTTTGCCAGTAAAGTGTCTTGGGGCGATGTATTTGCCAAAACGATGACACAACTATAAAATGGGACTAATTTAAAGCTTTCCCAGCACTTAGTAAAAGTAATGAATAGTAACGTAAGCTCTTTGACTTTACAGCATAAAAGAAGCGTCAAAAAGGATAAAGAGAACAAACCGGCATTCTTTCTGAAAAAGGCCAAGGAGGAGGATTCAGCCACTCCATCTCTCCCAAAGTCAAAATATCCGTTAAGAGGTCTCAACTAATGTACAATATCTTCCTTCTGTTTCTCTCCGTCCTTGCCAACTTCCTTAGCTTGAGTTATGCACATGGCTTTGTAGTCAGCGTCCCAGATTGCATAGGTAGAGATCTCACCAACACGGGATGCCTTTTATAAAATGTAATTCGTTCGATTTTTTTGTGTGTTTTGCAGATTTTGAAATGTAATAAAGAATAACTATCATTATTTAGTAGTCTTGGCTTTATTTATTTTTTGTAAGATCAGGTAACATCCAGAGCTGGGATAGCAGCAGAGATCTCTTAAATGTGTCTTTATTTATATGGCTTAATTGCAGTAAGTGGCGGAAAAAAACCACCTTATTAATTTATGATAGTAATGGAGCCTGTCCATTATGGTTGCAAGTCGTGACGGTCGTTACGTGAGGTGGCTACATGATAGCCTCACTTAACAATCCTTATGCCTGCTCTCCCTGATGTCGTTAAGTGGGGCATGGAGTGCCAGGAGTGGGGGAAGGATCTGGCCCAAGCCCATACTGCAGACCCTCCCTGAATCTCATATGGTCTGCCCAGGGCATCCCAAGACCTCCCCTAATCCCTAAGATCTCTATGCTCTGCTTCCCACACCTCAGGGTCCGTGCAGGCCTTGGGCCTGTTTTCCACCCGCCTCTTGTCTCCTCACCATCTCCTCACATACTACAAAACGATTGATCAAATGAAATGATCAAATCACCTGAAGATAAACGAGAACATCGTGGATTAGAACTGGCAAATGGCATCAAAGCAGTGCTTATCAGTGATCCCACTACTAACAAATCTTCAGCTACACTTGATGTGCACATAGGTATTTAATCAAATATTTTGTCTTGGTTTTATATTGTACGATAAACAAAGTCTTATAAAATATTTTATTCCCGTGACTTATAAGTTTGCTTGGAAATTTCACTAATATTTTCCCCCAAAAGTCAGTAGTTCAAATTAGAATTGATTTAGTCAGATTTGTATGTTTCCAGATTTGTTTGTATGCGGGCCACAACAACAGCAGAGAAGGCCCTCTTCCTGGACCCTGCCAGTCGAAGTTCTTTAACTGACGAGGTCCCACAACTGTGATGAGTCTGTGTTGTGAGATTAAGGAGTTTTCATTGTGTCTTCCGATTGCTAGCTGGTGTTCATGGATGCTAGAAACCATTAAAGACAAAACCAGACCAGGGGCGTTCCTTAAGCCCTGGAAAAGGGGATAGTGTTTGGCTTCACTCAGTGGCATATAAAAACAAAGGGAGGGGAAAAAGAGACATAGCAATAGCAGTTAGACTTACATGCCGCTTCATAGGGCTTTCAGCCCTCTCTAAGTGGTTTACAGAGTCAGCATATTGCCCCCAACAACAATCTGGGTCCTCATTTCACCCACCTCGGAAGGATGGAAGGCTGAGTCAACCTTGAGCCGGTGAGATTAGAACCGCTGAACTGCAGATAACAGTCAGCTGAAGTGGCCTGCAGTACTGCACCCTAACCACTGCGCCACCTCGGCTCTTAACTAGGCTGGAAACCCAACTGGAAGGGCAGATGATCTGAGATAGGCCGATGGATGATCTGGGATAGGCCAATGGATGATCTGGGATAGGCCGATGGATGATCTGAGATAGGCCGATGGATGATCTGGGATAGGCCAATGGATGATCTGGGATAGGCCGATGGATGATCTGAGATAGGCCGATGGATGATCTGGGATAGGCCGATGGATGATCTGGGATAGGCCGATGGATGATCTGGGATAGGCCCATGGTTTCCATGGTGGCCATGAACTCTTCAGCCGCTTCTGACATCAACCCCAGGATCTTCCAGGTGTCAGGCCTGCAGCCATCTTTTCTTTTGGATCTTTGGCCCGCCACACTTTCTATTATTTTACTATGCATTTTCTATTGTGGGGAAAATGGGAAGGGGGATTTTATGGCGTTAGATGCTGTGTAGCCATAACAAAATTCTTTCCAGAAAGCCAAGGTCATCTTTTGTCTTTTGCATCTGTCCGGAACTGGACGGGTGGAACTGCCAGCATGGCAGTGGAAGATTAGACCATGTGATGGACTGGTGGGTGTAGGGCAAGATCTTGAACTTTCAACTGGGTGGGGAAAACCAAGAAGCTTTCAGATTCGGGTTTCCCCAGATGTGCCAACATGGCTCTCTTAATAAATTGGAACTTTGAGCAATACTTTGCCTTGGACTCTGATTTAATTTTGGAGGCTATTTGGAACCCTGACACCAGGACCATCAGCCTGGGGAATTATACTGCCAACCCTGAGATGGCCTTCAGAAGCTAAACATCAGGGAGGCTGGTACGGTAACAATAGACCCAATTGAGTCCACACGCCCATCTTCGTGATTATGGTCTCGCAACCATAAACTCCGGGAGCATGGCCCCGGAAGGCTAAGAGAGATTTCTGGATGACAAGTGCTACCCCTCTTCTCATTGGTCCCAAACCCTAAATCCATCTGGACACATCTCTGAAAGGGGACTCCCTCTTCCGGAGTCAACCAGGTCTCAACGGTGCCCGACAGGTTGACTCGCTCCTCCACAATAAGGCTCCCCCAAAAAAGGGGAGCCTTGTTATTAGCTGACCTGACCCTTATCAATGTTTGATGATGAGAATTGCAGAGACAACACAAGGCAGAAAAAATCAGTATTGAAGGAGATAATGAGTCTATGCGCCATGTGCCGACCTGTTGCCTGACAACCCATAATATCTTGTGGCTGGAGACCATCGCTTCCAATGTGTAGTTTGGATCCAGACATACGGAGCTATTTACACATTAGGGCTATCAAGCAATAATAATATTAAATGGATATAAACAGGTAAGGATTGAAGGACTCACAAAGCCAATAGCAGGCACCTTTTGGCTTAAGGAGCGCATTTTCTCAACAAAAAGAATAATCCAGATTGGTGCAAGTTCCGATCTGTTCTCATAAAACATGACTGTTATTAATGTCAAACAGGCAGATGGCAGTGATGACACAAGGATATTTTATTAGAATTGTTGGTCAAGATCATCACATGGTTCGTTGTCGGCAAGGTTACAGATTTACTTCTAACTGTGCAGATTTGAAAAAAAGCTTAAAGCTGAAGTTTGAAAACAAGAACCAGCCAAGCTGCAGCTGATTGTCCCCGAGTATAATAGGAATGAAAATAATAACAACAATAACAACTCAAAAGTTGATTTCTGTTTGAAGGTATGAGGTACAAGGATAACAATGAGCATACCTGATAGTTGATTGGTGGAATCATGTATAATAGCAGTTAGACTTATATACCGCTTCATAGGGCTTTCAGCCCTCTCTAAGCGGTTTACAGAGTCAGCATATCACCCCCAACAACAATCCGGGTCCTCATTTTACCCACCTCGGAAGGATGGAAGGCTGAGTCAACCTTGAGCCGGTGAGATTAGAACCGCCGAACTGCAGTCAGCTGAAGTAGCCTGCAGTGCTGCATTTAACCACTGCGCCACTAATGGAAAATAGTGATATATAAATATAAATGGTTGGTTAAAAGATCTTTTCTTTCACATGGGGATTATATAAAGGTATACTGTTATCAAATAGATAACCAAGAATGTAAGGGAACTATGATTTATTGGGGAAAAAAATAATACTAATCGTAATTGAACATATACTGTACAATGAAAGTGAGGTATTTAGTTATACTAGATGAAAAATCTGTGATGGTAAATGTTATTCGAGAATATGGATGCTAAAACACCTGTAACCAAATGACAGGCTGTATGTGATGATGGTTGTTTTTTTTATTGTTGTCTGTATGTGTTGTCTGTGTAATAAAAATAAAAATTTATATACAAAAAAATAACAACTCAAAAGTCTTGCAGATTCCCAGCTATGTGATGAAGCCGCCCGGAGTCCTTCAGGATTGGGCGGCATATATAAATTCATTAAATTTACAATTTACAATTTGTTGTATTCAACAATCTGCGCCTCTGTGGGATATATAGTATTTGGGTCTGCACATTTAAAATTAGCCTCTCTTTTTTTTTTTGTATACGCAGTAAAATCAGTTATGAAATTTTTGGTCCATCTAAATATATACCACTCCCAGTGTCCTTATTTAGCATGGACTTGGCTTAGCCCAGAATAATATCTAGATCAGTGTTTCTCAACCTTGGCCACTTGAAGATGTCTGGACTTCAATTCCCAGAATTCCCCTAGCCAGCGAATGCTGGCTAGGGAATTCTGGGAGTTGAAGTCCAGACATCTTCAAGTGGCCAAGGTTGAGAAACACTGATCTAGATTATAATTAAGCAGCTATTGGTCTTCCAGGAAAACAAAGGATGCTGGGTTGATCGCAAAGCAGATCCAGTGTCAACTTGATCAACAGACATGGAAATGCTTTAGAAGTTATTAGGCATCTTTCGGAAACCTGACATCCCGTCTGCAGGGAAGTCTATATTGCTTTACTTTCATTACTACCTTGTATTAGAGCGGTATATTTACGATTTTCTTTTTTAAATGAAGGGTCAAGGCGAGGGGGTACCTTCCTTTACCTCTTCACACTGTGGCTTCCAACCTGATTGGGCCAATGTAAGAAAACCAGGGATCAAAAATTAACCATCCCCCAGTTGGCATACAACTGGGATACTGGAAAGAAGCTTGCAAATTATGGCTGTCATTTCCTATCATTTGACTCAGATTTCAAGATTATCTTACGTATATCAACAAGATGAATTGTCTGTGAAGAGGGTCACGGGGACAAGCATTTTGTGTAAGATGGGAAGAGTTGACACAGCTAGGTAAAATCTGTAGATTTTTGGGGGGTTTTTTGCAGTGGAGTTTAATTTGTTGAAAAAGTATATAACTCAGAAAAACGAAACAAAAAGCGGGCTGGTGCCATCTGGAAAGCTTTCTTTGCTAGTTGCCACTGAATAAAAATGGTGGTACAATCCATATAATAGCAATAGCAATAGCAGTTAGACTTATATACCGCTTCATAGGGCTTTCAGCCCTCTCTAAGCGGTTTACAGAGTCAGCATATTGCCCCCAACAACAATCTGGTTCCTCATTTCACCCACCTCGGAAGGATGGAAGGCTGAGTCAACCTTGAGCCTGGTGGGATTTGAACCGCCGAACTACAGAACTGCAGTCAGCTGAAGTAGCCTGCAGTGCTGCACTCCAACCACTGTGCCACCTCGGCTCCTCAACAACAGGTTTAGCCTGATCTGGTCCTAATCAAAAGACCCCAAAAAGATGAAACGTGACAGTTCCGTATCAATTCCATCATTTTGTTTTTGCTTTGTAATATCACATGCCGGTATAATTAAACCTGGGAGAAGAATCGATGGTCTCCAAGGGGTTATTAAAACATGTCAGCTAATTTGAGAAATGGGAAGAGATGGTAGATGTGGAGGGCATAGCTACATAGAGTATCCTTCTCTGCTTAATTTTAAAAAGTTTTTGTTATTAAATTCATACGCCACCTATCCCGAATGGTATGAATGTTGTGCTTTATTTTTAATTCTGTATTGCTTTTATGTGCTATTGTTTGTATCCCCCTCCCCATGAGTTGTGAGCCGCTCTGAGTCCCCCCAGGGAAAAGGGCGGCCTATAAATAAATTTTCAAATACTCAAATACTCTCCATCATACAACTCTGGGCAGCTTATCATTTGATAAAACAATATTATAAATGATTAAAATAGTGTGATGATACTGAAAAACAGAAATAAACAACTTGCCTTCTTAAATATTTTTGGGAGTCTCTCGACCTGTGTGGTAGTGTGATTCTTGGCTATTTTAACTACTTGTATTGTGTTCTATGTTCCCCTTTTTCCCCTTTGAGTTGTTCGCCGCCCTGAGTCCCTCCCGGAGAAGGGCGGCATACAAATAAAATAAATCTAAATCTAAATCTAATCTAAACTTGGATTAAAGTTGATGAAAGGTGACATGAAAAATAACGTCCGTTCCAGCAGCTCCTTTGATTCTAACATATGTTCAGCTTCCAAACATTTTTTCAAATATACAATCACCCTAACAACGGTGATTAAAAATGAATTAGTTTATTATAGAGCATCATCTCAAATAGAGGAAGACATAAAACAAGGTTGAATACAAGGGGACATTTTATTACATTTGATTATGCGGAAGCTAATCTTATTCTTCATAAACTGAAAGAGGGCCATGAGACCAATTTATGAGATGCTATTCGTAGCTTATGTTGACAATTGATTTCCACTGCCGCACTGTGACATTTATTATCTGCAACTTGATAAAGATAATTAAAGTGAATTTTAATCATGGCTGCTGTCATAAATGTTGGTGTGCAGCTGTAAGGCTTGCAGAAACCAGGGATAGGACTGCAAGGGCAAAAAAGTGCAGAAATTATCTTATTATATATAGAAACATGAAGGGTTTCTTTCTTCCTTTTTCCTCTTTTCCTTTTCATGTTACAGCCATTTCCTGCCAGAGAATTGTTTTGCTTCATAACAAACATGTATTTCTCTTGCAATAAGGTTTGAGGAAAACAGTGTAAAGAATCTCTTCCATTACTCTTTGCTTTGCTTTTCTCTGTCGTAGTTGGGGATCTACAAAAGATTGGGAAAAACCTGCCTATTGAAATAAAATCTCTGCGTGTATTTAGGGGTGTGGGCCCAGCTTCTGCCAACCTAGCAGTTCAAAAGCATGTCAAAAAAATGCAAGTAGAAAAATAGGAAACCACCTTTGTTGGGAAGGTGACTGTTCTGTGTGCCTTTGGCGTTTAGTCATGCCAGCCTGTTCTGTCCCCCTTCTCCGCTCATTAACAGATGACAGGCAGACAAACTTAAAGGGAACTCTCTTTATCAGTTCTCAGCTCAGACTGGCTGCGAGCCCAAAAATAAACATAAATCAAGTCTCTGACGAGAAGATAACAGAATGCAAAACAAAACTCTTACAAAGCAATGCACTTCTCCAAGTGTCTCCTTGAATCAGGGTTACAGAAAGCAAATCACTTCTCCAAGTGTCTCTCACAAATAAACCACGACCTAGGATCAATGAACGTTGACTCCTGCAACCGGGGCGTGGCACCACCTGTCCTTTTATCACCAGAAGCCGCCACTAACCAGCCCCAGCTGCATTGTTAATCTTACATCCCGAAAAGACTCACGGGAGACGTCTGCTGAGTCACAACATGGCCACATGACCACGGAGACGTCTTTGGGCAGCGCTGGCTCTTCGGTTTTGAAACGGAGATGAGCACCGCCCCCTAGAGTCGGGAACGACAAGCACATACGTGCGAGGGGAACCTTTACCTATACCGTAGGTGCACTTTACAGTGGAGGTTTATAGATTTACAGATTAACAGAGTTGGAAGGGATCTTGTGATCATCTAGTCCAACCCCTTACCGAAGCAGGAGAGACCCTACACTATTTCTACAAATGGCAGTCCAATCTCTTCTTGAAAGCCTCCAGTGATAGAGCTCCCACAACCTCCAAAGGCAAGCTGTTCCATTGATTGTCCTCACTGTCAGAAAATTTCTCCTCATTTCCAGGTTGAATCTCTCTTTGTTCAGTTTCCATCCATTATTCCTTGTCTGGCCTTCAAGTGCCTTGAAAAATAGCTTAATCCCCTCATCTCTGTCGCAGCCCCTCAAATATTGGTACACTGCTATCATGTCTCCCCTGGTCCTTCTCTTCACTAGACTAGCCATGCCCAGTTCTTGTAACCGTTCATCTTAGCCATTAAATAAAGTATCCAAAAAACTCCAATTGATATTTACAATAAAAAAATTAAGTTAAAATTAACAACCAATTTAGGATCTATTGCTAGAGACAGTTAGCCCCCAGCCCTCTCCTAGAAAAATGAAATATCTTAGGAAATATTGAAAAGGCAGAATATTATATATTTCGCTGGATGTGAAACATGTTTTTAAAGACAGAGTAACCCCCTGCAGCTTCCTGTTTTCAAGATATTGGACCTTGATTCCCATGGATGCCAGAATTGATTATTAAGTGGATTAAGAGATTGCACTCATTCATAATATGGCTTGTCTGATTTTAGCTTTAACCTGTTATACGAACTCAAGCCAATTGTAGCTTATTCCAGAGACATGATCCACAACTCATGGGGAATATTCAGCCACTCCAAAATTCCACATAACTGGAAATAGATAATAAACGCATAAACTGGTTGAGTCCCATTCTGTTTTGTTATTTTTCTTATCTTTTTTTTCTGTATATATTCCAGGAGCATTTGAGCGTGCTTCGGTTTCCTTGGGCTGGAGGAATGATAATAATGTCAATGGAATTTTCCTCAGTGGGACATGATAGTAGTATTCTAGTATTTGAGAGGCTGCCACAAAGAAGGGGGGGGGGGTTTCAACTTATTTTCCAAAGCACCGGAAGGCAGGACAAGAAACAATGGATGGAAATTAATCAAGGAGAGAAGCAGCCTGGGATTGAGAGAAACTTCCTAACAGTGAAGACAATTAACCAATGGAACAGAACTTGCCTTCAGAAATGGGTGGGTGAATGCTACATCACAGGAGGTTTTTAAGAAGAGAGAGCCACTTCTCTGAAATGGTATAGGATCTCCCGCTTCAGCAGGGGGCTTGACTAGAAGACCCCCAAGATCCCTTCCAGCTCTATTCTGATTCTTAATTCTTTTTAATTCTTTGCAAATATCCCCGTCTAGCCATCTTCAGGGTCAAATATATTACCTACCTGTGCTGGGGATTGAACTGCTAACGCCTGGCATTCATCCTGTGTATGAGTGGTAGGAAAAAAGCTGATGCAAGAGAGCCTGAAAAAAAAAAAGAGAACAAACTATCTTATAACTGACTCAATCTCTTAGGCAATACTTCCATAAATACCTCACCATGACAGGAAAGTTCTCTAATTGAAGAAATACAGGCCATCTCTTCCAATTATATTGCCCAATTAATTAGCAATAGCAGTTAGACTTATATACCGCTTCATAGGGCTTTCAGCCCTCTCTAAGCGGTTTACAGAGTCAGCATATTGCCCCCAACAACAATCCGGGTCCTCATTTTACCCACCTCGGAAGGATGGAAGGCTGAGTCAACCCTGAGCCGGTGAGATTTGAACCGCCGAACTGCAGAACTGCAGTCAGCTGAAGTAGCCTGCAGTGCTGCATTTAACCACTGCGCTCTGTTAATTGACCATTTTATCATTGTGCGTGGACATCAGCATTCACCTGGTGCCTTCCTTTATCCTGCTTTTAACTTGAGGTGGATTGAGACGTTTAAGAAGCAAAAGCTGATAAACCAGCAATTATAGGAGAAAGTCAAACACGATGAGTTGGCACCACCAAGTCAGGTGAATTGTTTGCTCTGGAAAGGAAGGGAGCCAGTCTCTGGACAAGATAGGACCTAAGCAGCAAAGATAAGAGGCTTCCTTTTTTTTTTCAACAGAGGCCCCTGAGCTGGAGTTAAAATGATCTTAACAGATAAACTGGCATCCTCCTTACTCTATAAATATGTGAAAATGTCTGTCTGGAAAGACTGGCCATTGATTTGTGAAAAACAAACAAACTAAGCTTTCACCTTCCTCTTTTTGAAAGTTTAGAGCAACTTGGGAACTTTAAGATGTGAGGACTTTAACTCCCCAGAATCCCCCAGCCAGCACGAACCTTTAGTACCTAAGTTTGTGTGATCTAGATTCACAGATTCTATACTTGTAATGGTAGGTTATAATTGTGTTTACACTTATATTTTGTGCTTGCTCAAATCTTCTAGTTTCTTTCTGCGGAAAGTAATACAGGTAAGTTCTCGACTTAAGAGCAGCTGATTTAGTGACTGTTTGAAGTTACGGCAACACTGAAAAAGTGATTTATGACTGTTTTTTTTTCACACTTACGATGTTTGCAGCATCCCCATGGTCGTGCGATAAAAATTCAGATGCTCGGCAGTGATTCGTATTTATGACGTTTGCAATGTCCTGGGGGGTCACCTTTTGCGATCTTCTGGCAAGCAAAGGCAGCGGGGAAGCCAGATTTACTTAACAATTGTGTTACTAGCTTAACAACCACAGGGATTCACTTAACTATGGAGGGGAAGGTTATAAAATGGGGCAAAATTCGTCAAATCTACCGAACCGGTTAGAAGAGGTTCCACCAGTGGACCCGGAAAGCAGGCCACACCTACAGAAGAGGCTCCAAACTTTTTTGAAACCCACCACTGGTCCTTGGATATGATTATTCTACACTATCATGCTCCTATTTATAAAACTCAGTGCCTCTGTGAAAGGTAAGGATGACTACTGCGTTTGTGGTGCAATCAGAACATTGCGTGTGTTGAAGTTGTTTTAACGCAAACCAAAGATGCCTTTCAAAAAACAAGTTTACATCCTATTCTGATGCATGCCAGTGCTGTGTGTGGGGTCATTTAAGGTGGTTCTGACAAGTGTCGTCGGCATCTTCATATCCGGTCACATGGGCGGCAAGCCACTCCCATCCGGTCACATGGGCGGCAAGCCACTCCCACAAAGGAGGCCACACCCACAGAGTAGGTTCGAACAATTTTTGAAACCCACCACTGCTTGGCTGATTAGAGACCAGCCACCATGGCAATCTAAAGTACAGTTTATGACTTAGCATGTTGTGTGAGCCTATGCAATTGTAACGCAATGCTTGTTAAAAGAACAGGAGCACTAGGAAAACCTATGAGAGATACTAGTTGAACTTGAGTAATCTCAAAATGATAAGCTGGGCCAGTCCTTGTTAGCATTTGGATGGGAGACCACTAGGAAATTCAAAGGTTGTAGTGTTGACTGGGAAGTTAAAAAAAATCCTTGAAGCAGGCATTAAAAGGCAATTCCACATTGGTAATCTTGACAACTACATAAACTCCAGAATCAAGAGTTGACACAAGACTCACCTTTTCTTCCCCTCTCCTTTTTTCCTTCTTTCCTTCCTTCCTTCCTTCCTTCCTTCCTTCCTTCCTTCCTTCCTTCCTTCCTTCCTTCCTTCCTTCCTTCCTTCCACCTGGCAACTTGAGCTACAGGTTTCCTCACGTTCAGGATGATGGCAGTTTTAACCCAATCATCTGCAAGATCCACTACTAATACAGGACTGTCCTATAAATCTTCACTTGTCATATATATTAATAACTTACTCCATAAAAGTCCATACAATAAGTCCCAGAGCCAAAACAATAGTATACTGTTCTTGATTTTGGGGGTTATCAATTTTTTTTAACATTTCAAATGTATTTTTACTTCTTTTTTTTTTAGAAGCAAGAATGTCAGGAGGTTTCAAGGTTTGAATTATCATCTTTTTTTTTTAATCTACAAACATTTCTCTTTTCTATCCCTGTTCCCCAAAAAGGATGCCCTTCTGAAAACCTTACATTTCAGAGGGTTATCTATTCTGGTTAACCGGTTTTCTTTCAAACTTTCTTTTATATTATGACCTAATTTCTTTAAAACAGTTTTCCTAACCTGGTGATTTGTAGACTGATGGATTTAACTTCCATAGTTCATAGCCCAGAATTATAGAGCTTGGGGTTCAAATATTGAATTAGTACTCAATTATGCAGAGATGGCCTCCCTGAGGAAGGTGTTCTTAGAAGCTGGAGAATGAAAAATATGTTCTCCCATATTTAAACAGAAGAAAGAAAAGAAGAGAAATAAGGAAGTTTAATTTAGCCAGAATATAATTAATTTATTAGAGGTTTGAGTACCCAATAGAGCAGGAATATAAACAGTCTTCTATTTTTTTAACACAACCCACAACTGTTCGATGTTATGGGTTGTTTGAAGTTGTTTGAAGTTAGGGCCCATTCACAAAATAGGAAAGTAGGGCGAAATCATCGAATTTGAAGAAGAGCAGAAAGGCTGTTACCAAATAATCAGACAATCCCGTATAAAATTTAAGACAATTATATTTTAAAACAACCTAGCTTTCTAAAAGTAACATTTCTGGACAGTCGGAATTAATCCAATTCAAAATTCTAGAATGGGTGGGAAAGGATTGAGGTGGTCGGATTGAAAGACATTTTTTTAAAATATTTTTTATTTCCCATATATACATTCACAATTATATGATCTCATAACTGTTATTAATAATATGTACTTGTAACAATTTTTCTCCCCTACAGTTGACAATATACTTGAAGTTGCTTTCTTACCAAACCATAAACCCATCTTATCTTATAACAGTCCTACTTCTTCTTCCTTCCTTCCCTCCTTTCTTCTCTCCTTCTCTCCTTCCTTCCCTCCTACCTTCCCTTCCTCCTTTCCCCTTCCCTCCCTCCTTTCTTCTCTCCTTCCTTTCCTCCTTCCTTCCCTCCTTCCTTCCCCCTTCCTTCTCTCCTTCATTCCCTCCTTTCTTCTCCCCTTCTCTCCTTCCTTCCTTCCTTCCCTCCTTCCTTCCCTCCTTTCTTCTCTCCTTCTCTCCTTCCTTCCCTCCTTCCCTCCTTCCTTCCCCCTTCCTTCTCTCCTTCATTCCCTCCTTCCTTCCCTCCTTGCTTCCCTCCTTCCTTCCTTCCCTCCTTCTTTCCCCCCTTTCTTCTCTTTCTTCTCTCCTTCCTTCCTCCTCTCCTGAAAGGCATTTTTGTATACTGGGCAGCCCGGAAAACGATCCTGTCGCGCAAATATCCAGAAATGCGTGATTGGAAAAGTTACTGGGAGTTTTCAATAAGGTAAAAAGGAAGTTGACAATCTTCTTCCTGTGTCTATTTCAGAGGTCTTCAAATTTGACAACTTTAAGACTTGTGGACTTCAACTCCCAGAATTCTGAGAGTTGAAATCCACAAGTCTTAAAGTTGTCAAGTTTGAAGATCTCTGTTCTAAGTGGAGAGTTTGCAAAAGAAGGAAGGGATCACAGGAGAGAAAGTTATGCTGGCTGGAGAATTCTGAGAGTTGAAATCCACAAGTCTTAAAGTTGCCAAGTTTGAAGATCTCTGTTCTAAGTGGAGAGTTTGCAAAAGAAGGAAGGGATCACAAGAGAGAAAGTTATGCTGGCTGGAGAATTCTGAGAGTTGAAATCCACAAGTCTTAAAGTTGCCAAGTTTGAAGATCTCTGTTCTAAGTGGAGAGTTTGCAAAAGAAGGAAGGGATCACAGGAGAGAAAGTTATGCTGGCTGGAGAATTCTGAGAGTTGAAATCCACAAGTCTTAAAGTTGCCAAGTTTGAAGATCTCTTCTCTAAGTGGAGAGTTTGCAAAAGAAGGAAGGGACCACAGGAGAGAAAGTTATGCTGGCTGGAGAACTCTGGGAGTTGAAATCCACAAGTCTTAAAGTTGCCAAGTTTGAAGATCTCTTCTCTAAGTGGAGAGTTTGGAAAAGAAGGAAGGGATCACAAGAGAGAAAGTTATGCTGGCTGGAGAATTCTGAGAGTTGAAATCCACAAGTCTTAAAGTTGCCAAGTTTGAAGATCTCTTCTCTAAGTGGAGAGTTTGCAAAAGAAGGAAGGGATCACAGGAGAGAAAATTATGCTGGCTGGAGAATTCTGAGAGTTGAAATCCACAAGTCTTAAAGTTGCCAAGTTTGGTCTATTTGATTCCTATTTCCACACGCGGACTCTCCGAGTCCCTCTCTCCCACCCGAGTTTCCCCCCCACGGCAGGGAATATATATATATAGAGAGAGAGAGAGATCCTGCTCCGACTCTGAGACGTGTTATGGTTTGCAAACTGACACAAATGAAAGGCTTGCTAAGTAAATGAAGCCGCACATCTAACATCTTCCAGAGCAAAATGAAAGCTGATTTCCTCGGCGGGGGGGGGGGAAACACGCGCGCTCCGCCTTAAAAGACATTAAAGAGAGAAGAAGGCAGGTGTGTGAACGGACCAGGCAGAAGCTAATAGAACCCGTGTCTTGGCCGTCGTGTTTCCCCGAGGCTTCGGCTGCCGAACGGTAGATTGATGGATTAGCTGTCTTTCCCGTGTTTGACCGGCAGATGGCAGCACCAGTATTGGCCGCCACAGAAAGCTAAGCAGAGTCCGCCTAAGAAGGACTTTCGGAATAAAGCCATTCCTTGGAGCCAACAACAAACCTCTTCTATGTCATGCCAAGACTGTGTGGCACAGATGTGTCCATGATGATGCCTAGGTTCCTCAAAAGGAAATGGTTATTCTCCAGGCAACAAAGCAGATCTCTCCATTTCTTCCCAGGTTCAGCCTAGGTTGGGCTGAAAGAAATTGACTGGCCTCAAATCACCCTGCAAAACCTCTGAGGCTGAAGATATGGCTTTGAATCTGGATCTCCCTAACCTCCCCAATCCTAGTCTAACATCTAAGGACTAAGGACCCCACAATAGCATGTTGTCTGCATCCGTGGTCCTGAGGAAAAAGCGGCTTAGGAAAAGGAGTGACATTTTCAGCCAGATGTGGCCCCTCTCGTGACACAGAGGTGCCCAGAGTCTGTGGTTTAAAACAAAACCAAAAAGAACCAATCAAGGATGTGATGGTTTTTTAAATCATTAAGGAGAGGTGAGTGGGAGGGAGAGAAAGAGAAGGAGGGGAGGGAGGAAGAGAGAGAAAGAGAAGGAGAGAGGGTAGGAAGGAGAAGACAGAGGGGAGGAGTAGGGGAGAAGGAAGGGAAGGAAGAAGGGGAAGGAGAGGAGGAAGGAAGGAAGGAGGGAAGGAAGGGAGGGAGAAAAGAAAGAGAAAACAAGGTGAGTTGTGGAGGAGAGGTAGGGGAAGAAGAAAGAGGTAAGGAGAGGTGGGTGGGAGGGAGAGAAAGAGAAGGAGAGGAGGGAGGAAGAGAGAAAAAGAGAAGGAGAGAGGATAGGAAAGAGAAGAAAGAGGGTAGGAGTAGGGGAGAAGTAAGGGAAGGAAGAAGGAAGAAGGAGGAAGGAAGTAGAGAAGGAAGGGAGGGAGAAAAGAAAAGAAAGAGAAAAGAAGGTGGTGTCATAGCAGGTGTGAAAGATGGTAAATAATACATTCCAAATTATACCTTATAACCTTTTAAATGGAATAATAATAATATAAGAATGGCAAAGAAAAAGAATAACTATGTGAACGTATACCTAGAACTGTATGTAAGAGAATAAATGACAGTAAAAATATAAAGCACAATATAGGTAAATAATACTTGATCATAAGTAGCTAGGTATAAATAAATAAAGAATTGTACATAAAAATGGACAACGAATAAGGAGATTATGAACGCAAGATAGAAATGTATAGAAGGGAAAACACCAACTGCAAAGAAACCGATTCGGAACTGCGGTATGATATACGATGGAACTTCTTGTTCCTATGTTTGTTTTTCAGTTATGTGGTTATTTTTGTTGATGTGTTTATGTGTTCTGTTGATGGGCTTATGTGTATAAAATAAAAAATAAATAAATAAAAAG